>NW_026647266.1:0-40267 GCF_950295315.1 Erinaceus europaeus | reverse complement strand
CTCCTTTGGGGGCTGAACCTTACCAAGAACACCTAGGGAAGTTGGTGCAAGGTCAGCCAATCACCCATTCTTTGGCCTTAGCTGGTTCAAGAGCAACTCTTATTTCCTGACCAGCAGTGCTCAATAAGGAGACACTCCATACTGTTAGGTATTTCCCTAGAAGGTAAAGACTGAGCTCTTTTGGTTTCAAAAAATAAACTTTAGAGAACATCTCTTGGCTAATACTCCCTCCAAGGGCCCAGCTGGCTGTACTGTTCATTCATCAGCTAAAATCCTTCCACTTCTAGGCTAAGAGCCCTGAAATATATCCCTTAGTGTGTAATGGGAATCACTAGACCCAGAAGAATTTCTTATGTCCACAGGTCCCATTTTACAGAAGAGGAGACTGAGGTCTAGTTATAAAGATATAGATGGTCTGAATTAAGAACACAGGTACCTTGAGAAGGCTGCCCTTACTGTGCCTCCCCAAACCTCTACCATCATTTCTAATCAGTGCAGAGGGGCTGGCAGGGCCCTAGAGGGAGAGGGCTGCCTGCTCTGCTGTCCCAAAGGGGGCTAAATTCCAAAGTGCACACTGCAAGACCACAATACTGCTAATTAATGCTGAGAGATGCAATCATTTCTAATTAGCTCACTAATCCTTCTCTGCAGCCCTCCTGTCACTGAAGCAGGAAGGGTCAAAGCATGGGACTCTATTATTCCCTCTTACCCCTCCTGGATGCAACAGTAAGAGCAGAGCTGGTTACTCAGACCAGACTGATATGGAATGAGGGAGAGGGTGTTGGCAGGGTTGGTTAGATAGCATGATGGCTATCAGACTCTCATGACTGACTCCAAAGCCCCCAGTATAATTCACTGTACCACCATAAACCAGAGCTAAGCAGTGCTCTAGTAAAAAAAAAAAAAAAACTAGCCTAGAAAGGAAACATTTTCCATTCTGCAGGGCCAGGAAAAACTTTCTCATGGATATATACTCTGGGAGGAAAAAAAAAAATGTTCATGAATGTAGCTTATTGAAGTGATACAGGTTAGGAATTGACACATTACAATTTGGAGCTTCAGATGTGTGCTAGCCTGAGAATCAAGTACCTTACACAAGGTGGCTCATTTAACTCTATATCCTCAAGGCAGTTTGCATTATCCATTTTAAGGTAAAGAAACTCAAGTTTCTTGTGAGAACTATAGTAGTTATCTTAGGGAGGATGGGGACACAGAACTTTGGTGGTAGGTATGGTATGGGGAACTTGTAACCTACTATAATCACAAATAAAAAATGGGGAAGAAAAAAAAACTCAAGTCTCAAAGATATCTAGGCACTTGTTCAAGTAACTAAAAGGTGGAGAAGGCAGTACAAAAATCCAGGCCTGATTCCATTGCCGAGAATGTTCTCCCATCCTAAGAGTTTCTTCCTACGGATCAGGATCAGCATCAACAAATACTGATTCTGTAAGTGATAGGGTACCAAGAGTAACAAGAACATGCACTTGGGGCCCCAGCTCCTGTTTGTTCAGAGTCTGAGGCAGGGAATGATGCCAACTCTACAATGGAGTACCCCTAGACAGACCCAAACCAACAGGAAGGTCACTATCCTACCAGGACTGAGCATGGAGTCCGAGAATCTGGTCTGTAACCTGGTCCATATCTTCAGTTTCCTATTACAGTTTCTCTTACTGAAGAAGGTATGATTATGTTTTAGTGCCCCACCTGACTGTGTGGCAAAATCTAGGTCCATATACCTTCACTGCCTTAAACCCTTAGAATATCAAGCTTGAATCAATCTGGCAATCTACAGCAAGAGTGGGTATGGAAATCCAATACTAGGCATCAGAAAGGCATGGAGCGACAGTGAAACAGCTCACTTGGGATAGGATGCTGCTTTGTCATGTGTTCCACCAAGGTTTAATTAAGCCTGGCCTCCACAGCACTGGAGGAAACTTTGATGCTATGGTCTCTTTCACACTCCTTCTGTTTCTATAAGAAAAAGGGGGGAGGGAGTCAAGTGCACATAGTACGATACACAAGGATCTGGACAAGAACCTGGGTTTGAGCCCTGCTCCCCATGTGCAGGGGTAAGCTTCACAAGTGATGAAGCAGGTTTATAGGTGTCTATCTTTCTCCCTCTTCCTTGCCCCTTTAAATTACGCTGCCTTATCAAATAAAATGAAGAAAAAAAAAAAAAGGCCATTGGGAACGGTGGATGGATTTGTAGTGCCAGTACTGAGCTCCTGTGATAACACTGGAGGCAAAAAAAAAAAAAAAAGAATGGCACCAAGCAAGAAACCCTGAGAGTTCTAGAAGTTCTAGAGGCCTTTATAGAACCTTTAGTTTACTGACACATTCATTTCACCTACCCTGCCTAGAGCCAGAGGGAGTCCCTTCCTGCTGTGCAACTTATGATAGACATCTGATGACCAAATAAAGAAATGAATTGCATAAAATTGCCAAGAAGGCTAAGACAATGATACTTGTCTTATACAGACCACCCAGGACGAAAGACCTCTTTTCTCAAGAAAGCATCCTGATCAACTGAGTTACTTTGGAAATTCTCAAAGAAACAAGAGGTTTTTGTTGGTTTAATTCTCACCATTCCTCTAAGTCCTGACCTATGCTTGCAAAAAAAGTGTGGTAGGGAAAGTTTTGCGGCCTATCTAGAGGCTTAGTCTCAGTAGGGAAACAGTGTATTTGCGAAGAAGGTAGTGTGGCTGGAGAAGCACAAGCTTTAGAGGTAACACAAACTTTGGTTTCTCTTCCACCCCAGATGTATGATTTTTAAGTCACTTTCACTTGTCCCAACCTCACTCTCTTCATCTGTAAGATACGTGTAACACTTTCAGAGATGTTATGATGGTGTTTAACATGGTGGCATCCTATAATGAATACTCTTTCTCCAGGACTCAGCTTGGCAGGAGCTGGGGATGTTGAACATTCATGGCCCCATTCATTCACCAGGTGACCCAAAGACCTGATGCCATTTAAATAAAACCCTGATATACCACACCCTAGTCAGTATAAAAACCTTGGATCATTCAATTGTTCAGCAAACAGAATGCTGTAGAGGTTTGAATCCAAATGGGGGGCTCCAGGTAGCGCATACACGGTGCTTTCAGAGAAGGCCTCTAAGAGCTGTTGAGCCCACGCTGATCACCTTTGTGAAATGTGGGCCATCCGATAACTCAAAGAGCCCTGGGATGAGTTAGTTCCTGTTGCCGTGGGAACTCCAGATCTCACTGCATTGTCAAGTCTCAGCAGAGAGGCTGTATTCACACTACTGGGCACTGATTAAAAACTGGAAGAAAAAAAATTCTCAGCGCCCTGCTGGCTTGTACAGTGAGGTCCCAGCAGTTTGCAAATTCAAAGCTCAGCTCCCGAGTGGAATTGTGTAGCTTGTTCCTCATTCTCTGGCATTTACTGCCCCCCAGGGTTCTTCAAGGCCGTTAGAGAAGTTTGGACAAGAGCTGGAAACCATAATCTCCATTAGACGGGGAAACTGAGGAAGGCCACCTTGATTAGCACACAGCCGGGAGCTGCGACTGTGAAGAAGCCAGTGGGCCCCGAATCCGAGGAGACCCGGGCAAGCCTGGCGCGGGCAGCGAGGGAGGAGGAGGCCGGGGGTGGGGCGGAGGGAGGGGCCGAGCAAGACTCACCATTCAGCCGGGTCTGCCGGTTGGCTCGCACTCGCAGGAAGGTCTGGGAGAAGATCCCGGGCAGATGCAAAGAGAGAAGAGAACGTCAGGCGCGGCCTGGAGTCCCCGGCCCCCCAGCACCAGACCCAGGTCCAGGCCAGCTCCGCCCCAAACAGCCCGTAAACAAACCTACTTCCTCCCTCCCGCCGGCACCCCTGCTCCGCCGGCCGCTCCGGGCCCTCGGCATAGCCGCCGTGGGCTGCTCTAACGAGACCCCGCGGCCGTCTCACGGCGCCGCTCCAGCTCGAGCTTCCGGCACCCCAGGCCCCGCGGGCGCCGGGCTGGCGAGAGCGGCGATGCGGGCGGATTCCCCCTGGCTGCCCGGCGGCGGCGGCACTCAGCTCCCAGCGGCGGCGGCGGCCATGTTGGCCCTGATCACGTGACCCGCCGCCGCCGCGCGCCGGGGGTGAAAGTTCACCGTGGCGGGGGCGGCCGGACTGGGCACGGCAAACGGCTGCTAGCAGTGCCGTAGCCACCCGCTGGGCCCGTCCTGGGGCCCCTCCCACCGCCCACTAAGCCGACCCTCCCGGGATGGAACGGCGGCAAGGCCCGCCCACCCCACGCCCCTTCTCAGCCCGGGGTTACCTCCGCCCCTGACCCCACTCCCTGGGGCAACCGCGCTTTGCTTGGGGAGGAGGCGGGAGGATCCCCGGTCACCTGCAGGGGTCCTCGCGCGTCCCAACTGGGCTGCACGCTCATGTTCCCAGCATTTCAGCAGCCCAGTAGTCTGAGCGGCCCCAACGCTGCAGGTGGACACCCCCTGGAGCTTGCCCCGGCACCACACCCACGCGGCCACGGCTGGACCCGCCCCCCTTCCCCAACAGGTGCCTTCCTCTTGGGCCCTCAATTCACCCATCAGGGGACTCCACCATCCGCTGGGTTGTGCCTGACCCCATCTACTGCATTCTCAATGCTGAATCCTGCTTGAGATCCCGGGAGTCTACCGTCAAAAAGTTTCTCAAGACTTTTCATCTCTGTATCTTCTTTCTCATCCTTCCAGGCCTAGCTCAAAATACTTTTTCCTCCCGTTAAAGTGCTTCCATTTCTATTCTCATTATAGCTCATATAGGTTTTTATTGGTGGAATGACCACTTAAGGATTGAGGCCATGTGTGAGTCACATGGGTGAATCCCAGATCCGGCACAATGATGGGCATAGGCAAAATATCCCTGAACGGTTTTATCAATGGCTCTGGCTCTCTCGAATCTCACTACTCTAATTCAGAGTCTTATGAACTCTTTAAATTCACAGCTGCCTTCTGCCCCTATGGTTTCCAGTTGATCTCTTCTTTAGTCATTGTCCATATTTCATACAGTACCATCTTTATATTATGCAAAATTAAGCCTATCCCCCTTTTCTTTAAATGTTCCACCTAGATGATCTGCCACATGGCCTACATACTTTTTTTTATCCGTCTCCACTTTTCCAAACCTTTCCATTATTCCTGCTTGTTCTTTTTGTCCTCCTGACATTTAACTTTACAAACTAGCTATAGCCCTTTGAGAATTACATGTTATGGACTCTGGCTGAGGTAATCCTTCACACCTAAACCTGCTGTTAGATGAAATAATGTTCACTTTTCAGGACTCTGGTGTGAATTGCCTCTCTTGAATTTTTGCAGCCCTCTGATCTTGATGGTTTAGATATCTGTACCTCTTTCTGGGGGTGGTGGTGGTAGTGGTGGTTGTGTCTTTTCTGTGGGAGATATCAATGGAAGATGGCACAAGGGATACTTACGAAGCGCCTGAGCCCAGTGGAGGACTGGGGAGTAGTCTAGGATTCAGGCAGAGACATACTCAAGTTCAAATCCTGACTCTTACCTATTTACATTTTTTAAAAAATATTTATTTATTCCCTTTTGTTGCCCTTGTTGTTTTACTGTTGTAGTTATTACTGTTATTGATGTCGTCGTTGGATAGGACAGAGAGAAATGGAGAGAGAAGGGGGAGAGAAAGATAGACACCTGCAGACCTGCTTCAAGTCAACAAAAGGGAATAAGTAAATATTTAAAAAATAAAGAACTGTTCTTTCTGCCATGTAAGGAAGCCTGTCTAACCCACCATGGGTAACAGGCCAAGGTACCCCAATGGTAAGGCTATGTTGAACTTTCTAGCCCTGCCAATTCAGCTGCATGAGGTTAATGAGTGAGAAATTGCTTAGTCAAACAACAGAATCATGGGAAATAGTAGACAATGAGACAAATCTACATTGGCAATCACAGTATATAATAATAAAGGCAATAAAAAAGAGCACATAGGGATCATCAGAAGAAAGACCTAGTCCAGAAAGTTTCTAGGGAAGATGGTATTTGGGAAGGACATTGAAGCATAGATATAAATTTGACAGGATGGGGCAAAAAGTGTCCCACTTGACAAACTAGCATTGTGAAAACATGGAATCACAACCAAGAAGTTGTTTGCATGAATTTGGTGAGCATAGCCCATGGAGTGCTGTCATCAAGAGTGGAATCTGGAAATGTAGGCTGAGTCTAAGTTATAGAAGGCCATAGCATGCCAGGTCTGTGCTTAATGACTGCTCTTTTTCTAGTTTTAACATATGGTGAGGCTGAATGCTGACTGCAGTATACAGGATGGGTCTGAAAGCAGGGCTCTGCATATCGCTTTGATGTGGAATTTTCTGAGACAGAACCTTGTCTTCTTCTCAAACCAAGATTTTTTATGTATGTGTTATTATTACCTAGGCCAGGATTGTCTTGAGTGAGGGTTGGACTAGGCTAGATTCATGAAATGAGGGATCCCTCCCTGGGGCTGGCACATTGAGCCATGCAATTAGAGCTTCATACAAAGGTATCCAGCAGAGGAGGTGCTTGTTGAGACTGGTGTCCAGTCCACACGGGCACTCCATTCCCCAAGCTCAGCACCCAGAAGCCTGGATATATCAACTGAGAGGAAAGGCTTTCTGTATACCAGCAGTAGGCCTGGTTCTCTCCCTGAGATTATAGGTCCCTGCTGCCTTGTCAATTTGCATTACACAAGGGCTCTTGGGTACATCCTTGTGCCATTCAGACAAATGTCTTGGAGGAGGGCTCTGTTTTCTTCCGTCTGACTGTGGCTCCCAAAGGTAGGCTCTGTCTTTCCTCAGACAGGCTTGGGGGGGGGGGGTCTTTCTTCTCCCCACCAGAAAGAAGGTCCTCAGAATCAGGATGTTAGGCTTGATGACCCTCACCTGAATATTTTAGGATTGTGTGATTACTCGATTCCTGGTTACCCAAGGCACTTGCAAACAATCCCTCCTCCCCATTCCTTTATGCCACAAGGTTTCAGGATTGAATGGTTATTTGTTCAAGGGCAAGTTTTAAAGTCTGACATTTGTAGATGATTTGGGGTTATGTTTCTGGGTCCCTCATGCAACCAAACACCATCAACTATCTTTTGATGATGCTTCAGAAGTACTCAAAGTCCATCAGAGCCCAGGTGACCCTTCTATTTAAGGTCCATCCCCAGACACCTGTGACTTCTGGGTTCATTTAGGGACACTAGACACAGAGGAAACTAAACACATTGGCCATCCTCACCTGGTATCGGTCTGAGTGGTGCAGGTCGTCAGTGGCAGAGGAGTGTGGTGATGCTGTGGGAGACTCTCCTTCTCTCTTGATGGATGCAGACAACAGGAGGGACTGGAAGAAGAAAGAGGGCATGTGGCCAAAGGCCTGATGAGAACAACAGTCAACCCCTTGAAGTTCCCAGCTCCACAGAATTTAAAAAAAAATTTTATTTATAAAATGGAAGTATTGTGGTCCGGGAGGTGGTGCAGTGGTAAAGCTTTGGACTCTCAATCATGAGGTCTCAAGTTCGATCCCCAGCAGCACATGTGCCAGAGTGATGTCTGGTTCTTTCTCTCTCCTCCTATCTTTCTCATAAATAAATAAAATATTTTTTTTTAAAAAAAGGAAGTATTGACAAGACCATAGGATAAGAGGGTTACAATTCCTACCACCAGAACTCCATATCCAATCCCCTCCCCTGATAGCTTTCCTATTTTTCTTTTTATTATTATTATGAGAAAGATAGGAGGAGAGAGGAAGAACCAGGCATCACTCTGGCACATGTGCTGCCAGGGATCGAACTTGGGACCTTATGCTTGACAGTCCAAAGCTTTACCACTGCGTCACCTTCCGGACCACAGCTTTATCCCTCTGGGACTATGGACCCAGGATCATCATGGGGTACAGAAGGTGGGAGGTCTGGCTTCTGTAATTGATTCCCCATTGAACATGGGAGCCTCACAGAATTTTGTGGGGAAGAAGAGAAGAGAAGGACTGCAGGATAAAGGGGCTACTGGTAAGATTCTGGAGGCTTGGCTCAGGTCTGGGGGTGAGATTGTGGGAGATGATGGCTCTGGCTAGATTCTCTGGAGGGATTAAAACCTCCTAATGACTTGGGAGTCTGGGCAGTAGTGCAGCGGGTTAAGCGCACATGGAATGAAGTGCAAGGACCCAGCTTCCCACCTGCAGGGGAGTCACTTCACAAGCGGTGGGTGAAGCAGGTCTCTAGGTGTCTATCTTTCTCTTCCCCTGTCTTCCACGCCTCTCTCCATTTCTCTCTGTCCTATCCAATAACAATAATAACTACAACAATAAAACAACAAGGGCAACAAAAAGAGAAATATAAATACTAAAAAAAAAAAAACCCCAAAACGAAAAACCTCCTAATGGCCCAGCCCTCCTAAAGCCCAGTTTATCTCTGGCCCCATGAAGTCAGACTCCCCGCTTTTTGTCCATGAGCTGAGAGTATACATGCTATGCTCTCCCATTGTGAGCAGACTCTGGGACCCCCCTGAAGGGTTGAGGGTAAAGCCACATACCTGCCACCCCCGCCTGCCCCTAATATAGGCTGATGGCAGCCCCGCTAAGGAGACAGTAAATTAAATAGTATGTATGAGTTTCCTGCGTGCAGCTAGGGATGTACGCTGGGTCCATTTATCCCAGCACTGTAGCGATGACCCCAGCAAAACCCCCAGCAAAACTAATCCCCCCATGTCAATCCTGCGTGGCCTCTTCTACATATGCCTGCAGTTTAGATTAATAAACTGTCTGCTTCAAATTGTGTGTGAGCACCACCATTCTAAATACCACATGGCACATGCAGCCTGCTCTCGCCTGTTCTTGCCAAGGCCTGTTCAGCTGCAAACTGGGGGCCTGGAGACCTGAAATCAATCCATACTTTCTCCCCCCACCTTCTCCAGCCCTCACTGCATGGTGGAAGCATACAATTCCCTAGGAGGCCTCCCCAGCTTGGAAAGCCATGCCAAATGGCCAGTGACAGCCCAAAGAAAGCAATTTGGGAAAGATGGAGCAGCCATTTATCCTTCATCTCCGACTGAGCCTTTGGATGTGACCCGCATGCGGTGGCCAGGCTGCACATCCTAAGGAGGACCCGGGGAGGGGAAGGGCAGCAGCTGGGCTGGCAGGGCTCCCTGCTTCAGCCTCATCCCAAGAACTAAAGGAGGGGAGAGGCTGGGGAGGGCCTGGCTGGGAGTCCCTGTGGCTTGGAGCCCTTTCTTCACCAACCTAGGTGGGGTGAGGAGTAGGGGGTTGGGGCAAGTGGTGACTCAGCATCCAGCTCTGAAAAGGGTGGCTTTTCAAGCCCTGTCCTGCTCTCCACTGGCCCATGAGGACAGTGAGGAGGGGAAACAATGGGCCAACCCTGCCCCCCTTAGAGAAAGCTTCCACTTGTGAACTCTCTCCCTCTCAATCTCTGTCTTTCCCTCATCCTCTCTAGGTTAGAAGCCCTGAGAGGCCTCAGCATTACACCTGGGGCAAGCAGAATAAAAAAAGGTCACCGGCGCTTTTTAAACATGGACCAAAAGGCAGTAAAATGTGTTTTGAAAAAAAAAATCCCAGCATTAAATCATGACTTTTTGCCTGGCTCTTTGCCTCATTAAAAGTGGCCTTTTGGAAGGTAAAATTATCATTGTAAGCGATAAGATCTTTAAGAAAATAATTCACGGCTTCTTCACCCTTTAATATGATAGCCGCCACCGGCTAATTTTTTTCTTAATGGCAACGAGGCCATCAATCTTGTCAAAGGCCCCCTTGGCCTCTCCTCCTCCCTCTCTCCCTCCCTCCTCCTCCCCATCCTCTCAGTCTCTTGCATGAACCCTCTACCTAGTGCTTCTTCTACCCATGACCTGTCTCCCTAAAGTGTTGCTCTAGGCAGAGATCCTGGGACAATTAGCTTTTGGGGGCAAGGTCTCTAAAAGTGGGGGAGCAGTGACCCTTGCTGCTGAGTTTGCTCAGTATGCTGACACTCGTGGCGGCAGGAATCTGTGTTTAGAGCACCTTGGGTGTGTATGTGGGGAACTAGGTATGGTCCTAGGTTGTGTTTGTACTTGTCCTTAGAACATGGGCCTCACTGGACCTAACCCTGAGCCATGACAAACTGCTCAGGTGTCTCTGCTTGGGTGGCCAATCTGGCAGCTTGTCCATACCCCACCTTCCTGAGCCAAAGCCAGTAAATGTGGGAGGCTGGGCCAAACTCTGAGAGTGGCTCTCCACTTCTGAGACCACAGCTGTCTGGCACTCTGCCTTTTCCCTCCCTTTAGCATGGAATGAGTTTGCTTCCTTGGTCAGAGCCTACACCAGTCCAAGGCTGGGCTGCTTCTCTGTTCCTCCTCCACCTAGCTGGCTGCACTGGAGCCATTTGCTGACTAGAGATGCAGAGTCCATTCCCATTCTTTGTAAAGGCCTGTGGGTAGATGGGCCAGCCCCAATGAAAGTGGTACCTGTTCTTTGGGCTCCTCCCAAAACCACCCTCCCAGAAGTCATTAGTGACTTTAAGACTTCCAGGTACATTGATCTCCATCTCTAGCCTTTCTCTGCTGGGCTGCTGACCATCTCATACATTTGGGAACTTTTCCTCCATGTGAGTCTTGGATTCCACGATCTTGAGTGCTCCTCTTAACTCACAGCTGTTCCTGCACCTCCCCTTCCCTGACTTTCTTATCTTGATGGACACCTCCTCCCTGTCTTCATCCTGCAATCAGGAGCTCCCCAGCTTCTCTCTCTCTCTTTTTAATCTTTATTTATTTATTTATTGGGTAGAAACAGCCAGAAATCAAGAGGGAAGGGGATGATGTAGAAGGAGAGAGATGATAGAGAGGGAGAGAGACACTTGCAACATTGCTTCACCACTCAAAGCTTTCCCCCTGCAGATGGGGACCAAGAGCTTGAACCCAGGTACTTGCGCATTGTAACATGCGCTCAACCAGGTACACCACCACCCTGCCCTGCTCCCCAGGTTCTTTCCTTGCCTTTTGGTCTGCTTTCTCCATACATTCTCCTGACTTATTTCATCATTCCCAAAGTTCAACACTCACTTCTCACTCTCTGTAAAGGACCAGGGACTCTTCTGGCCTTTTATCAGTCACTGTGAGAACTTAATAAAAAAGGATGCTGACACTGAGGGTTGGAGAAGGGGATATTCAGTTATGATCATTTAGGCCTCCTTCCCAGCTTCTTCAAAATCATCACCTTTGAGAAAGCAGTGCCATCTACTTCTGTGGCCACCCATGGGACTGGTGGTATAAATTATGTTAGTGTGTTGGAGGTCTCTCTGGCCCTACTGAGCTAGTTACTTACTCTTCACCTTTCCTTTCTCCTCCTGATACTTTGAAGCCTCTCTCTCCTAGTGTCTATTCATTGGAGTAGACTGGTTTTTCCAAATGAGCTCAGCATTCTCTTTGGACAGAGTGTACACACACACACACACACACACACACACACACCCCTTCACACCCCGTGTTCTGATCTCTAATGCCAGGTACTGTTTTGACCTGCAACTACCTACCTTCTTCTTTTCTCTTTCCATCTCTTCTCTTTCTTTCTCTTTCTGACAGAGGGAGAGAAAGGCAGAGAGAGGAAGAATGAAAAAGATCACAGCACTGAAGCTTCCTTCAATGGAGTGGGGGCTGGGCTCAAACCTGGGTTGAGTACATGGCACACATTTTTTCCATTTTGCTTCATCTGCTATATCTCACTTTCCTCCTGTGAGTTTCCTTAGCCTTAGTGTCTGTGTCCTCCCACCCCACGTCATTCTCAGCTCTTATGTTTATAAATCAGAGGAGCATATCCTCACTCATCCCCTGACCACACACACACACACACACACACACACACACACACACACACACACACACACAGCCAAGGTTTGGAGACAGTTGGGGATCCAGGAAAAACTCCTTTTTTTTTTTTCTGAGGAACTGGTTCTTGCTGTACCTACATTAGGAGGGCAGGAGGGACACACATGGTTGGTCACCTACCTTGGGGGTGCCTGGAGTCATGGCATCCTTCAGAAGAGCAGTTTTGCTACTAAGAAAGAAGAGAACAAACAAGGTGACCATTCCACTCCCTGTGAAGGGCAAGCATGTAAAGAATAGCAAGAAGACCCCCAACAAAGAAGGCACAGCCAGTTCAGCCCAGCTCAGCCCAGCTCAGTCAATTCCCACCCAGTCCATTCAATCACAGATTGTTGTTGGACTTAGTTTAGCCTTTATATGGGGCTGCAGACCTGAGCTGACTTCTGGGGCTGTGTGTGTGTGTGGGGGTGACTGTGGGGCAGAGAAACGGACACTAGGCTTAGAGCACTTTCCATGCACAGCCAAGGCCTTTAGCTGACTCCTGGCATATCAACCCTGAGGATTCTGCCTGACTTGGATGTCCTCTCCCTCCCACCCCCATCCCCAGCCAGCTCTAAGCTGCTATAGGGTTGGGGTGATGGAGCTGACATGGCTCTTGTCAATTCTCCCTCCAACATGCTGCAAACTGCGTTAGGCCAGGAATGATCTCCCCCTGATTCAATTTGTCAGCCCTAGGCCCTCCGGCATCGGGCTCGGCAGGCGGGCGGGAGCTGGGTCCTGAAATATGGTGGGTGGCTCGGGGAAGGCGGGGGTGTGGGGGTGGGAGGTGATGGATGGGCTGTGGGGGAGGTGAGGACTGTGTTTAATAACAAAATTGGTATGCAAGGCCACATCCTGCGCTAAGCATGAGTGATCCAGAGCCACAAAGTATTACAAATCCCTGCTAAACAGATGCTGACAATGGAACAAGACGTATCAAATCAGATCCACTTCAGAAACATTAATATCCCTGTTCCTGGCCCTTCCTCTCTGCCCCCCCCACCATGGTGCTCACTACATCTGTGCTCACACATGCACTCATACATGAACATACAAATAAAGTACAGGCACACTGAGGTGTGCATTAGAACACACAGGGGGATAGACAGCCTGTTCATATAGTTTTCCATACAGATGCACACAACCTCTACAGGTAGAGCACACTGATGGAGAGATCCATGAAACACAAAAAAAACACAGATCCATGCCCCAGGCAGAACATACAGCACAGGGAGCTCTTGTGGAGGTGTGGGAACACACACACACCCAGTATGCGAGCAAAGACACAAGCGGATTTGGAGGAAGTAGCCATTCTTGCCTGGGCCCATTTCTCATGTCTGGAGACATTTTTGATTATCGCAACTGGGGGTGGGGGTTTGCTAATGGCATCCAGTGGGTAGAAGGACTAACCACCCTGCAGTCTACTGGGAGTCTCACTGCAAAGAATTAGCTGTTCCCCAGTGTCAACACCACTGAGACAAAGAACCCCTGACATAAAGGTAGATCCATATATAGCCATTATCTTTCTATAAATCACACAAGAACCACACGTTACCATGGATAAGGACCTGGGGTTTGAGTCTTGGGCCACTATATCAGAGTGCCTGTAAGGGGAAGCTTCATGAATGGTGAAGCAGTGCTGCAGGCATCTTCTCTCCTCTGGCACTTTCCCCCCCTTCTCTCCTCCCTTTATCAGAATGGGGAAAATGGCTATTAAAAGTGGTGGAATTGGGGGAGTCGGGTGGCAGTGCAGCAGGTTAAGGGCAGGTGGCACAAAGTGCAAGGACCAGAATAAAGATCCCAGTTCAAGCCCCTGGCTCTCCATGTGCAGGGGAGTCAATTCACAGGCGGTGAAGCAGGTCTGTAGGTGTCTTATCTTTCTCTCCCCCTCTCTGTCTTCCCCTCCTCTCTCCATTTCTCTGTGTCTTATCCAACAATGATGACATTAACAACAACAACAATGACAACAATAAAACAACAAGGGCAATAAAAGGGAATAAATAAAAATTTTAAAAAGTGCTGGAATTATACAGTCATAGAGTCCCAGTGATAACCCTGGTGAGAAAAATAGATAGTGGCCCAAGAGGTGGCACAGTGGATAAAGCATTGGACTCTTATACATGAGGTCGTGAGTTTGATCCCCGGCAACACATGTACCAAAGTGATGTTTGGTTCTTTCTCTCTCTCCTCCTATCTTTCTCAATAACTAAATAAAACTGTAAATAACAACTAGTCCTTCATATACATATGATCACACTTGGAGGGTCAGATGTGCTTAGGCACAGAGCCACCTAGTCTCAGAGATTTTACATTTAAAACAGTCTCCCAGATGGATAAAGATCTGCTGCTCATGCACCCACCTTCACATGAACACACAGACACAGACAGCAACGTGAGCAGAGATACATCCAGACATGCATGCATCCACAGTGCAGATCCATATGGAAACAGTTTCTCAAAATCACACACACACACACACACACACACACACACACACACACACACACACACACGCTGCAGAGCCAACTAGTTATGGCATCAAGTGAAGCTAAGATTTGAGTGTAGGTTTGAGGAACATAGCTCAGTGGGCAGGGTGTGAGCCTCTCTCTGAGCACTGCTCAGGTGGGAGGATCAAGGCATGGATGGAAGCTCTGGTGCTATGGTCTCTCCCTCTATCTCAGTCTCCCTTTTGGTCTCTCTTTTTTTAAATATATGTATTTACTTGTTACTGGATACAGACAGAAATTAAGAGGGGAGGGGGGGATAGAGGGAAAGAGACAGAGAGACACCTGCAACCCTGCTTCACTACTTGTGAAGCTTTCCCTATGCAGGTGGGGACCAGGGGCTTGAACCTGGGTCCTTGTGCACTGTAATGTGTGTGCTTAACCAGGTGCACCACCGCCTGGCCCCTCAGTCTTTCTTTTTTAGTGAACAACTCTGTGCTGGAGCAGAGAAATCACACATACAGGCAGACCACATGGTGGGGGCATCACAGAGGAAGGACAGTCAGATTCTTCTTTTCTTTTCCTTTTACTGGAGCACTGCTCAGCTCTGGAATATGATGGTGGTGGTGGTGGTGGGTGGGGATTGAATCTGGGACTTGGTAGCCTCAGGCATGAGAGTCTCTTTACATAAACATAATGGAATCTCCTCCCCCCCCCCCCCCAGATTCCATTCTGTTGGTAAACAGTACTTTGTCTTCTTGCTTGGTGTGGCACCCTGATCCAGGTCCTCCGGGATCCAAAGAGGAAACCAGTTGCTCAGAAAGAGCAAGTAACTGGTTTGTGAGTTTGTTACTTTGATCATTCACTTACGCAACAAATACTGATATGACCACAGTACCCAGCACCAGGCTCGAACCTTCAGGTTCAAAAGTAAGTCTCCCACTGTATCACCCTGCTCTCAAGAGAAAATGCAAGAATGGATAACTACTGTGGAAAAAGTACTCTGTATGTGCCATCTCATTTGATCTTCACAATAACTTCACAGAGTTGGCTGATCAAGGTTAGGTGATACCACTCTGCTCATATAGTGATCAAGGTCTGGAGTTTGAGCTCACATCTGATCAAGTCCAGGGTGTTGCCTCTCAGTCACTTCACTGCTTCCTAAATATACTCAGGACTAAGGACAACGTTCTGAGTTCTATTTCTCTCTCTCCTGTCTACTTTGGGGCAGAACCTGCTGACTCTGAACTTCTGGTTAACAGAAACAGAAGGACTTTTGGGGTCAGAAAGTACAACTTCTCTGCTGGCTGGTTCTTTGGATCTTTCTTTCCCTGGTAATTCTTTTCTTTGTGCTTCAAGTTGGTCAAATTCCTCCTCTCTCTCTCTGAGGAAGGTCCCATTGCCCTATCTTTTCTCCGTCAACCTGATCACCTCTTAGTGTGCTTGGCCCTTACAGAGATAGGAGTCTGGTGAAGGAACTCCCAGGAGAGAAGTCTGAGCTCTGAAACTGCAGTCAGCCTGGCCCAGCCCCTTTTCTCTGCCTCCTGTCCCTCCCAGTTTCCATAGCCCGCCCCCAACAATTTAGTCCCTTCTCAGTCACTCGCTGCCTAGTGATCCATGGGTTTTAAATTATAACTGGGACCTAGGAAACACGTTCCTAAGTACAATATTCATGGGCTGGGCTGACACTTTTAATTAAGGTGATTTACACTGAATTATCCTTGGAAATAAAGAAATGGTGTGCTGCCTGGGAATAAACCATCATCACCAGCCGCCTTTGTAAGTTACACTTCGTTTTAATCTATTTGGGGAATTGTTTATCTAGTTCATTACCCAACCAAACACCGAGGCCGGCCTTAAATAAGGCTTAAGTGGGGGTGGGGGCACTGCCATCTCTATACTCCGCCTCTTCCAGATTCATTCAGCCTCCCTTTTGCTTCTTCTAGCCCTTATAAAGCACTGACCAGAGAGCTGGTTTCCCAGAGAGAGGCCAGATCTTTCTGGGAGACTCCCAGGGAAGGTCTCTGAACTCAGGCAAGTCCTTGAAGGCAAGCCCTCTAGTTCTGTACAGCCTCTCCAAGTCCAAGGCTCTTCCCTTTCTCTGGGTGAAAACTCTGGCCTGAGGGTTACATTGACGTTTAGGGACCACCTCCACCTACCTGCCCTTCAATTTTCAGCCTCCAACTATGTTACTGTTTCTCATTCTCCTCCTCCTTCTCCTTCTCCTTCTCCTTCTTCTTCTTCTTCTTCTTCTTCTTTTTTTTTTTACCAGAGCACTGTTCAACTCTGGCTTATAGTGGTGTGGGGGGTTGAACCTGGCACATTGGATCCTCAGGCTTGAGAGTCTCTGTATAACATTATGCTATCTACCCCTGCGCCCGCCCCCCCCCCCACTTTCTTAGTGTTAACATCGCCACCACACCAGGGACACCAGAGTTCTGTCCCTGGTTTCTCCTTCTTGTCACATCTTGCTTCTTTGCCATCACTTACCCAGTCACCCAAGTTAGAAATCTTTTCCTGGTAATCAGTAGAACCTTGCTTCCCCCTCCATCTGCCAGTCATCATTCCCACTTCTCTGTTCTCACTGTCACTGCCATTGTCCTATGCCAGCCTCATCATCTGTCTTCTGGGACACTACCCAACCTCCTCACTTGCCTTCCTGTTGCTCCGCTCATACTGCACAATCTTCTCCAGAGTGGTATTCCCAGCACTGTCTCTGATCTAGCATCTTATGGCTCACAGATATTGCCATTTCCCCGTGATATCTAGGACACAATATTCAGCAGTTAGGGTCCCTCCACCATCTGTCATCCACCTAACTTTGCCTTTTCTGTTCTAATTAGCCAAGTTCTGGGGGGTGTCTGTCAGGATCCTGTGCAGAACTAAGGAAGGGCAGAGGTTGGCCTGAGGGAGGGTGTGTGGTCATAGCTTCTGATCTCAAAAGTAAAAGGTTATTGTATTTATTTATTTATTTATTTATTTTGCCACTGAGATTTCTCTGGAGCTTTGAATCTTTGTGATTCTAATTCTACCACTCATAGAGGATGAGAGACAGGGAGGAGAGAGACCACAGCATTGCAACACTTGCGAAGCTTCCTCTTTACATGGTTCTGCAGTGTGGTAGATATCTAGAGGCTTGAACTCTGGTCCTTGCACCTGGTAAAGTGTGCACTCTACCTAGTGAACTATCTCTCACATCCCTCAAAGTGTTCTGACAAGTGATTGTGCTTTTTTTTTTTTTTTTTTTTTCCTGTAAGACCCTTTGGGAATTAGCACCTGTGGCCATGCTCCTTTCAGGGTTGTGTGAGCACACCTGCTTGTTCCTGCTTCTCTGGGAGAACCCTTGGGGACATCTGAAAGAGCTGCCTGCTCTGGAGGCCTGCTCTGGTGCTGTCAGGCCAGGGAGGCAGAAAACACCCACCAGGCCCATCTGGAAGAGCTTCTGAGGGCAATTTTGTAGAGGGAAGGACGGTCCCGAGTGATGGGGAAGAAACCTGGCGGGTGGAGGGGGCCACTCAGAGCTGGCTAGTCTGATGGGATGGTGGGGGGCAGAAGGAACAAAGGAAGCAAAGGCAGGGGTGGGGTGGGAGTGGAGATGGGAAGCATGGAGAGCTGAGGAAAGCAGGAAGGGGGTGGAAGGCCAGGGTGCAGGAAGGAGGCCAGGGTCGCTTGCCACCATACCTGAAGCCCGACTGTGGGCTCTGCCCTGACTCTCTGAGTTGTCTATATAAACTCTGCGCTCCTGCAGACTCAGTTTCCCCACTCGTCAGATGGCTGATCAAAGAGCCTTCTCAGTCCAGGGATCCGACGGCAGGCTCAAAGGAGGGAGGGGACTCAGGGCTATACTCGTCACATGGCTTCCCTTCCTCCCACCACCGGCCTGGGGAGCGTGTCGGGGCGAGGGCGGCGGGTCCTCCCCGCACCGGGGCACGCGGGCGCTGTCAGCCCGGAGGGAGCTGACACGCTCCTTGGGAATTTATCACGCACCAAATTACAATGTTAATTGGCAAGTTCCTGAAAATCAATTAATTCGCAAATTTTTTCCAATTAGAAATCCAGATAAATCACGGGGCGGGGGCGTCGGCCGGCCCGCATTCCAGTGCGCGGGCGGGGGCGGGGCGCGGCTGCCCTTGAACGCCTTTGCCGGACTGTCAGCGCGGCGGGCGCGGCGGGGCCCAGACAGATAAAACCATCGACCCGTCGCCGCCAGCGCTTCGGCTTTATCGATCCGACGGGAATTTCACTTGCTGTGCAGATCCCGCTGTCCGGCTGTCAGACACCGGGGTTGGGGGCTGTGTGTGCCCGGGGTTAGGGGGTGCTGGGTTGGGCCTGGATTGGGGAGGGGGAATGCAAGACCGCGGAGCTGCGAGGGGCGCGGCCAATGTGAGAGCTGGGTGGGAAATGATGGATCAGGGGATACCTGGAGGGAGGAGGAGATGACCTGAAAGGATGTGAGGGAGGACAAGGGGCGCAGGGCCCCGGGAGGGGGTGGAGCAGGGAGGGCTGTAGGCAGGAGTGGGTGCGTTGGACAGTGCAGGGGTGGGACCACAGCGCCTAGGCTATCTGCAATGTAGAGAGAGACCTGGAGGGGCGCACTGCTTTTTTTACGAGGCTCTGCAGGTACTTTTCCCCCCTGCTGAGGGCAAGTGAAAAAATTGCCTAGAAATTCTCCTGGATAGCCAAGATATAGAATTCAGTGTCACAAAGATGCTTCTTTCTCTCTGCCTGTTTCAGCCTAGTCGGGCGCATGTCTGTCTGTCTGTGAGTGTGTGTTTAAGATCATAGGCTTGAATCTGAATCTTTACCACTTCATGCACTATGTAACCTTACAGAAATCAATTAACCCCTCTGTACCTCAGTTTACTCATCTGTAAAATGGCATGAATGACTATGCCTGAGAGGTTTGTTGTGAAGATTAAATAAATGAACACCATGCAGAGTGCCTACCACACAGTGACTGTACAACAAGGATTGCTCTTATCATCCTAAATATAGTCTTCTGTGGGAGACCCACATAGGCCCCCAGATTCTTGGACACTCTTTCATTCATGCACATGAGCTTGTTGAGTTATATATATATATAATATATATGTGTGTGTGTGTTTAAATTATTTATTTTCCCTTTTGTTTTTGTTGCTGTAGTTATTGTTGTCGTTGTTCCATAGGACAGAGAGAAATATAAAGAGGAGGGGACAACAGAGAGGGGGAGAGAAAGATAAGACACCTGCAGATCTGCTTCACCACCCATGAAGCGACTCCCCTGTAGGTGGGGAGCCAGGGGCTTGAACCGGGATCCTTATGCAGGTCCTTGTGCTTTGTGCCATGTGCACTTAACCTGCTGCGCTACCGCCAGACTCCCTAGCTTGTTGAGTTTTTAACTTTCTTATGTTGGATGTGGACTCCACTCGATGACTTGCTTGTAATGAGCAAATATATTGGAAGCAACAATGTATGACTTCTGGCTCTAGATCATGAAAGGCATGGTAACTTCTTCCTTTGTCTTTCTCTGGGGTGGCTTCCTGTGTGGGTAGTCATCTGCTGTGACACAGGGAAGCTCAAGTGGCCCCTGTATGGAGGACTGGGGTGGGGATACTTGCTCACCATGTGAGTGAGCCATGCCGGCAAAGGATTCTGCCATCCCAGTCAAATCTTCAGATGACAGATGCTGAGCCCAAAGCCACAACTACCCAGCTAAGCTGTGCCTGAATTAATAGCTCATACAAATGGTGAGATAATGAATGTTGTTTTAAGCTGCTCATTTTTTTGGTAATTTGTACTACAACAGTAGCTAACTAATAGTTCTTCCTTCAAAATTCAGCTCAGGTCTCACCACCTCACCTCCCTACTGAGTTTTGGGAGTGGGGGTGGTGACAGGAACTGTTTCTGATTCACCTTTACACCTCTGAGCCCTGTGTATACTTGGGGGTGAGGTGGGAAAGGATCAGTTTAGTCTGATGATTTGAACTGAAGAAGGGGGGGTCTGGTAGCTGCAGGCCAGGATGCTGCCCTTGTGGTAGTTGGCAGTAGCCCTGTCTTCCACCCACTTGCTGTTCTATAATATGAGCTTACCACTCCTCCTCACCAAAAGGTGGAGTGAAAATTCCCCCCCCACCCCCACTGAATCTGCATGGGTTAATTATATAGCCATGGCAGATGTGGGACTAGGTGATTTCTAGGGCTTGATTTTTAAAAGGGGATCCAGCTTCCATTGCATCAGCTGGCACATTCACTTCAGAGGCCTAAGGTGCCATGTGAAAAGTCCCACTATGCCTTAACTGCCCAGCTGTGAAAAAGCCTAAGTCACAAGGGGACATGTAGGTGCATCAGTCTCTGCTCCAGTTGATAGCCAGCACCACCATCAGACTAGGGAAGGAGCCTCTGGGACACCCAGCTCTCAGCTGTCTAATCTTCCTAGCTGGGGTCCAGACATCCTGGGGCAGATATAGGTCATCCTCACCTGAATTCCTCACTTCCTGGATTCCGTGAGTGTAGTGAGAAGGGTATTTGAAACTACCAAGATTTGCAGTGATTTCTTTCTTTTTTAAAAATATTTTATTTATTGAGGAGGTAGGGGGAGTTAGAGAGGGAGAGAGGCACTTGCTGCACTGCTTCACCACTCATGAAGCTTCTCTCCTGTAGTTGGGGATCAAGGGGCTTGACCCTGGGTCCTTGCTCATTGTAACTTGTACACTCAACTGGGTGCACTACCACCTGGCCCCTTGGGGTAATTTCTTATACTTCTTTGTTCCTTTTGATATCCAACTCTACTACAAGGGCCTGGAGGAGGTTCCTCCTAGTCTTTCCTGCGGGGACAGTGGAATGGGATATGGGGTGGGGGTACAGGCCTGGGAACATTCTCAAGATTCTCACTTTTTGGACCTTGAGATTTACAGAGAAAGCAGTATTCACTCCTATGGAGAGCAGCACCCGCACAGTCCTCCTGCTCTGAGGTTCAGCACTGGCAGTGTAGGACTTGTGGATCTCCCCCTTTATAATTCCTCTCAGTGCAGGACCTGAGGATCAAGCCCTTTCCAGGTTCCCTTTTGCACTTTTAATGCCCAGGTCTGAAGAGGGGTTAACTTCCTCCCATCTCCAAAAAACAAAGCAAGAGCAGAAGGGTAAGCACCCTACATCTGGAGATCTGAAAACTGAAAGCAGAGTAGAGGAGAATGCCAGTAGAGCCTTGTCTGCTGTCGGAAGCTGGGCTGAGTATGCTTCCCTGGAGCCTATAGGCTAGAGCCCTGAATAGAGCCCTCTGGTGGGTAAGTAGGCACCCCTACACCCAATCCACCCTTCCACCCTCCGTTAGATGGCTTACCTGGCAGGCAATTGGGCCAGCTGTTCCAGTTCTTGCTCCATGTGTTCCTGCAATTCGCTGGGCCTCAGCAGGACCTGGCAGATGGGGCAAATAGGGGCCTGGCTGTCAAACAATGTGACTGCCTTTTTCTTACCTGATGAAGGAAGCAAAAAAGACAGACATGTAAACTTGGCTAGTCTGTGGAGGGAAACCTGGTGTCCTAATCCTCTGACCCCCATCTGCTGCTGTCTCTGAGGGTTTTTTTTAGCCTGAGGAAGGGTGGTGGTGAGTCTGATAGTCTGAGTTCATGAACATTTTTACAGCTCCAGAGGCTGTGGCCTAGATGCCACTTCTGTAGTAACCATTCCTTTCAGCAATCTGTGGGCACACAACCAGTGCTTTCAAACCCTGATCACTTCAGCCTGTTCATGTTAGTGAAAGTATGTATAAATACATAATCTATTATATTATTATTACTGTTTTTATCAGAGCATTGCTTAGTTCTGGTTTCTTGTGATGTTGGGGATTGAATATGGGACCTTCAAGCTTCAGGCATGAAAGCCTGTTCATAACTACTGTGCTATCTCCAAGGCCTAAAGGTCTTGGCTTAATAATGCCATCATAGAATAGCTAGCGACTCTTTATCTTTTGTTCACTACTCTCACATTCCCCAGGTCTGGAGAAGAAAGAACAGAGGGAGGAAGGGAAATCATTCAGCAGATATTGCCAGCTCCCTCCATGTTCTCCAGATTTGTGTTTCCAAGTGCCTAGTGGACATCAAAGCCTCCTTGCCCCATGAGAATCTGAAATCCAACAGTCCAAAATTGGGCTCTTCAGCTTCTTCACCCTTTCCAAATCTGATCATGTTTCAAGACTGCTCATCCTAGTTAAGGGCACCTGCATGTATCACCCAATCCAGTAATCATCTTGTCTTACTACTTTTTTTCCATATCCATCTAACCACTAAATCTTACCCATTCTGTTTCTCTAGTGTTCCTGGACTCTATTCCCCATGTTCATGTATCATTATGTCTCACTTGGATAGACACATTGACTTATTGTCTCAAAGATCCTGGGTTCTCTACCTCACAAATAGCCCTCAGTTTCTGCTTCTAATACATGAACACATGTAGATTATGTTGGTTTGGGGGCTGGTTAGGAATTGCAGTCTCTCTCCTCTTTATCTCTCTCTCTCCACTCCGTCCTCATTCTGTCACTGGTGGCCTCTAATGGGAGATCATGTGGTGCTGTGTAACTTTATTCATCTAGAAACATCTCTGCCTATCCATGTAAACCTTGACTGTAGAAAGAACTTTAGTCCAGATCTTTACTCTTCTTGTCTCCTTCCTTCTTTCCACTGGTGCCTGGTGAGGGCCAAAGTTGATCTTCAGAAGGTAAAAGCTGTGGCAGTGATGACCAAAGTTGGCTGCTATAATAGGGTTGCCAGAGTAAACTCAAGATGCCAAGTTACAATAGAATTCCATATAGCTACTAGACAGTTTTCTTGTGTGTGTGCAAGTGTGCCTTAAAAGTTACATGGGGAGTAGGGGGAGACAGCATCATGGTTCTGCAAAGAGATTCTCCTGCCTGAGGCTCCAAAGTCCCAGGTTCAATCCCCTGCACCGCCATCAGCCAAAACTCAGCAGGCCTCTGGAAAAATAAATAAATAAATAAAATTAAAAATTTTATTTTTAAAAAAGTTACATGGGGGGAGTCGGGCGGTAGTGCAGTGGGTTAAGTGCACGTGGCACAAAGTGCAAGGACTGGTGTAAGGATTCTGGTTCGAGCCCCCGACTCCCCACCTGCAGGGGAGTCACTTCACAGGCTGTGAAGCAGGTCTGCAGGTGTCTGTCTTTCTTGCCCCCACTCTGACTTCCCCTCCTCTCTCCATTTCTCTCTGTCTTGTCTAACAACAACAACAACATCAATAACAACAACAATAAGAAAAAGCCAAGGGCAACAAAAGGGAAAATAAATATTAAAACAATTTTTAAAAGTTACATGGGACTCTGGGGAAGGATAGAAACAGACTAGGGGTATGGATTGACCTGTCAATGTACATGTCCAGTGGAGAAGCAATTACAGAAGCCAGGCCTCCCACCTTCTGCACCCCATAAAAATCTTTGGTCCATACTCCCAGAGGAATAAAGAATAAGGAAACTTCCAATGGAAGGGATGGGGTGTGGAAATTTATGGAATTGTACCCCTCTTTTCTCACAATCTCTTTGATCATTATTAAATCACTAAATAAAAAAATTACATGGGACATATTTTTACTAGAAGTTAGTTGTCATTTTTCTAAAATTCAAATTATCTGGATGTCCTGTATTTTTGTTCCTATTTTTTTCCTTTTTGCCTCTAGGGTTATTGCTGGGGCTTGGTGCCTACATTATGAATCTGCTGCTCCTCGCAGCGATTTTTTCCATTTTATTGACAGGACAGAGAGAAATTGAGAGAAGAGGGGGAGGGAGAGAGGGAGAGAGAAAAAGAAAGGCACCTGTAGACCTGCTTCAATGCTTGTGAAGCAACCTCCCTGCAGGTGGGGAGCTGGGGGGATCCTTGTGTGGGTCCCTTGCACTTTGTACTATGTGCACTTAACCTGGTGTGTCACTGTCCAGCCCTCGTATTTTTTAAAAATTTATTTATTTTTTAATTTTTTATATTTATTTATTCTCTTTTGTTGTCCTTGTTTTACTGTTGTAGTTATTACTGATGTCGTTGTTGTTGGATAGGACAGAGAGAAATGGAGAGAGGAGGGGAAGACAGAGAGGGGGAGAGAAAGATAGACACCTGCAGACCTACTTCACCGCCTGTGAAGCGACTCCCCTGCAGGTGGGGAGCCGGGGGCTCAAACCGAGATCCTTAGGCCGGTCCTTGTGCTTTGCGCCACCTGCGCTTAACCCGCTGTGCTATCACCTGACTCCCTAAATTTTTTATTTTTAATCTTTTATTTGTTGGATAGAGACAGCCAGAAATTGAGAGGGAAGGGGGTGATAGAGAGGGAGAGAGACAGACACCTACAGCACTGCTTCACCACTTGTGAAACTTTCCCTCTGCAGGTGGGGACCAGGGGCTCGAACCTGGGTCCTTGTGCACTGTAACATGTGCGCTCAACCAGGTGCGTCACCACCTGGCCCTAAAGCCCTTGTATTTTTGTTTAAGTTGAGAAACCCTGTGCCTGAGGGAGCTATTAGTTCATCGGCACAAGGACTCACTCCATTTGACCCAAAACCGAGGATGACCACAACTTTCCTAGGTGCCCAGACTGAATCATCTGAGAGCTCAAAGGAGGGGTTAATCTATTTGGGGTGTGTACTTTGAGGAGTGGGGAGAAGAAAAGGCTTAACCAAAGAAATGAAATGTTTTTTAAAAAACATTTTATTTAGTTATTTTAATGAGAGAGATACAGATGGAAAGAAAGAAGAGAGAGGAAGAAAGAAAGAGAGAAAGAAAGAGAGAAAGAAAGAAACCAGAGTACTGCTCAGTTTGGTTTATGGTGGTGCTGGGGATTGAACCTGGGACCTCAGAGCCTCAGGAATGCAAGTCTTTCGCATAACCATTATGATTTCTCCTCAGACTAGAAATGAAATTTGGGATACACTTTAGAAGCATTTCAGTAAGAGAAAGGGAACAAAAGAATAAAGAAATGTGTCCTGAACTGCTATAGGCAGGGACCACTTCTTATCCATCTATATAACTAGAGATAGCTGGAAACAGATGTGGCACAGACTTGACTATTTCTCAGTGATTCACTCATGAAAGACATGTCTCTGATATCTGATTACTGTAAAAAATGGCGACTAATCCCTAGCACTGCAAAAACGGTATCATCTGTTTTCCATCTACACCATGCCTCGGCCTCGCGTGAGCTTAATGTGCAGCTTGGCGATACGAGAATCCGGCATGAAGCCCAGCCAGTCTATCTTGGCATTACTCTCGATCGCACTCTGTCATTTCACGAACATCTCATAAAAACTGCAGCAAAGGTGGGCGCGAGGAATAACATCATTGCAAGACTGGCCAGCTCTTCATGGGGCGCGAGCACTTCCACACTACGATCATCATCTCTGGCATTATGCTATTCCGCTGCAGAATACTGTGCCCCAGTATGGTTCCGTAGCCCCCATGTCCACTTGGTCGATTCCAAATTATATTCCTCCATGAGGATAATTTCTGGAACCATCTGTTCCACCCCGGTCCCATGGCTGCCAGTTCTTAGCAACATCACCCCGCCAGATATTCGTCGGGATGCGGCATCATCTAAGTTCATTTCCCACGTCTACGCTCGACCGGACCTGCCAATATACGCGGATATCTTTACCCACCCTGTCCAACGCTTGACGTCTCGTCACCCAATCTGGTCCTCTATGCCTACGCTGAACTTCTCTGTTCCAGTCTCTTGGAAACAGAGTTGGCAGTTGGCTGAGGTAAAGAACAAACACCTCATCACAGACCCCTGCAAGCGTCAACCCGGCTTTGACCTAGCACGTTATGATTGGGCCCTCCTCAATCGCTATCGAACAGGCCATGGCCGGTGCGCCGCTATGTTCCATCGCTGGGGAGCCAGAGACGACCCGAACTGCCCCTGCAGCTACAGACAGACTATGACCCACATAGTCAACGACTGCCACCTCTCCAGATTCAGAGGAGGTCTCGAAACTTTACATCAGGCTCAACCTGACGCTGTTGACTGGCTATGGAAGAAGGGCAAACGCTAGAAGAAGAAGAAGTGATAGACTGATGCTCAGTGACAGATAGATAGATAGAAGAAAGGATGCAAGATAGGAAGAGCAGATTGCTGTAGAATCCAGGTGAACTTTGCAGAACTGAGGTACCAGAAGGCTTGGCTCTGCCAGGCTAGCTTTAATCTGAATGGCTAGGTTTCTGAAGAGGGGAAAGGGCTTTCCTGCTTATGTGCCTTGCTGGCTACACTTCAGCTGTTCAGGGGAGAACAGGTGGACGATAGCTCTAAGGAACAAGATGCCATCTTGGTCAGAGAGTTGGGTAATGAGTAAACTAGGCTCCACTTGACCCCTAATTTCATCCAGCCAAAGAATTTCAGACATGAGTGAGGCCCTAGAAATTCTCCAGATCATTATATTTATTTTTAGGTGGGGAAACTGAGGTTCAGAACTGAGCAGGGACCTCTGGGCATGACTCTGATCTTGTTGCTTCACTTATATATTCATCTAGCAAACATTTCTTTCTTTCTTTTTTTCTTCTCCAGGGTATCACTGGGGTTTGGTGCTGGCACCATGAATCCACTGCTCCTGGTGGCCATTTTTTCCATTTTATTGGCTAGGACAGAGAGATATTGAGAGAGAAGGAGATAGTGAGGGAAGGAGGGAGAGAGGGAGAGAGGGAGAGAGAGAGAGAGAGAGAGATACCGAGAGACCTGCAGACCTGCTCTGCCACGTGTGAAGCATCCCCCCTGCAGGTGGGAAACTGGGGGCTCAAACCCAGATCCTTGATGTTAGTACTATGTGCACTTAACTGGGTATACCACCACACACCTCTCACAAACATTTCTTAAACAATTACCCTGTTAAGTACTATTCTTTTTAAAAAAATATTTATTTATTTATTTATTTCCTTTTGTTGCCCTTGTTGTTTTTATGTTAGGTATTATTCTAAGAGCAACAGGAGTTCAGAGATAAATAAAAAAACATTCTTGACCCCAAAGAGATGATAAACTAGAGGGAAAACAAGAAAGGAACATCTGTGAATCCAGTCAGTGCAACCCTGGCCAGAACCAAGGGAGGTGTGACAGGGCCTATAGGGATGGGAGAAGGAAGAGAATGAAAAATGAAAGAAAGCTGGAGGAGGCAGAACTGGATGAGAGGGGGCTGGGCAGTGGCACACCAGGCTGAGTGCACATCTTACCCTAATGCACAGGGGCCTGTGTTCAAGTCCCTGTCCCCATCTGCAGAGCGAAAGCTTCAAGAGCAGGGAAATAGTGCTACAGCCCCCACCCCATATTCTCCTCCTTTCCTAATTTCTCTCTGTCCAGGAAAAAAAAAAAAAGGAAAATGGCTGCTCTGGTGGCAAAAACAAAACAACCCCAAACTGGGTGTGGAAGGCATGATGGACAAGTAAGGGAGAGCTGACAAGCCAGTTGAAGCAGACCACTAAGGCAGGGTCTGGGGCAAAAGGAGGGAAATGAGAAGAGAGGAAGCTGGAGACTGGGGGATGGGGTCTGAACTGGGGTGGAAATGTTGGTGTTTTAGCTCCTTTCAGTCTAGTTTACCAAATCTAGCTCTTAAGACATCATAGAACATTCTCTTTCTCCTCACCCTCTTCTTTTTCCCTACCTTAAAAAAGATTTATTATTATTATTATTACCAGTGTTATCTCACTGGGGATTGATGTTTGCATAACTCCCACCACTTGTGGTAGCCATTTTTTCTCCTTTAGAGGATGAGAAATATAGAAGAAGATAGAGACAGAGAGAGAAGGAAAGACTGCAGCACCACTCTACCATTCATGAAGCTACCCCCTTGAGTGTGCTTCCCTGTAATGGCCTGGAGCTTGGACCTGGTTCCTTGATGCATGGCAACATATGTGCTCTGCTGGGTGAGCCACCTCCTTTTCCCCTCTAAGTGTCAGCATTCCCATATACCAGTTACCACACCCATGTACTTATTGTCAGTTCATCTGCCACAGGGATCTTCTACTTTCTAAGCATGAGCTCAGTTTTCCTACTGGGGCAAAGGGTCCTCTTCCTGTCTCCTAGCTTTAGGAACAGCATTAATAGTTCTCAGCAGAGGAACCCCACAGCCTGTGCCCTTCACCCTATCCCCATTTTCTCAGGGATTAGAGTGGCAGGTGTCAGCATGGCCATGGGCCCCTGCTTCCCCTCCCCCACTGTGTTCCCTATAATTTTATATTGAGACCTGTGGTCATGACGTGGGTTTTACTGCACTAATGACATGGCCTGCCCAGGTTTAATGACAAAATCCATACTCTGGCCCTGGGCCTGCTCCTCGTTTGCATAATTCCCAGAATACAGCTCCCTGAAGCTTTTGACCTGGGCCATTACAGTGGCCATAAAATGGACCATAAAACCATTGGGGATGGACTAGAGGAGGGGGCTGTAATTTTGTGAAGAGTGGGAACAAAGTCCTCAACCCCCTACTCTTCCTTAGCCTAGGTGGAGGCATCTTCTGGCTCTTTCCTGCTGCAGTTCCCAGAGTCTGGGAGTCCATCTCAAGTTTGAGAGAGAGGGCTCTGGGAACCTTTCCAGGAACCCTTCCGGCACAGGAATCCCTGCTTCCACTCCAGTGCTCATGGTGCAGGTAGGCAGAGTGGGCCTGCAGACAAGGCCAGGTAGTCAGGAAGCACCTTCTCCTTGACCCTCCCTCCCACCTGTCCTGGCCCCCACCTTCTCACTGGACAGGTGCTTTGCCACAGGTGGAATCCAGCCCCTCTTCAGATGGCCTGGCTTCCCAGGGAGGTCAGGAGCCAGGCTGAGCTGCAGAGTAAGGAGGCTTGAGGGGCTGGGGACAGGGACCAGGATGGCTGTCAGTGCTAAAGATGATGAATGGGGGAGGTGAGGTGGGAGGCCCAGCTTTATAGGCAGGGACGGCGGGTGCGGGGCTCTAGGCCCGCTCCTGTTAATCCCCGGGCGCTGCTTCAGCCCTTGCACTGATAACGAGGAAATGGGAATGACAACAATTTTTAGCTGAGAGATTCTTCACCAAAATGCCAGGCGGCCGGAGGTCTGACAGCGCCTGATTGAGTGTGTGAGTGTGTGGGGGGAACGCCCGTGGCCCTCTCCCCTCGCATGCAAAGATGGATCGCTCATTCCGCCTCCCGTCCACATTCATTACCGCACCTCCCTCCTGCCACCCGCAGCCCACCACCGCAGCTGCCACCCTGCTTTTCTGTCTGCTGCAGGTACCCCCTGAAGCAGTAGAGAAGGCAGAAGCAGGGGCCCGAACTTCTCAGCCTTACACTGGCATGTTGAGCTCAAAGGATTGAGAGGTGATTTCGGAGTCAGGCCCTGCCTGGAGGCTCTAGGCTTGTGTGACACTCATAGAGGCCCACCTCCCTGCCCAGAAAATGGGAGGCTCCAATAAGAAGCACTTGACTGTTGACCAGGGGAGGCACAGGCCTGCTGAGGAGAGAGAAGAGAAGAGAGAGAGAGAAGAGAGGAAAGATGAAAGATAAGAGGACAAGCCAAGGAAGCCTTTTCTTGCCTGGACTAGGCTCTGGCCACTTCAGTCCTCAACCTCTGGACCAAGGCCTCGGGGACCCAGATCAGCCCTCTGCTGCCCCCCTCTGTTGGGAACTGTTGATCATTGGCAGCAGGTAACTCAAGGGCTGGCACAGTGGCTCCTTCTCCGCTAGTTCCCATAGCCAAGGCTCTTGCATCTGGACATTGGTGGATGAGGGTCTCATTCAGAGGGATAGTCATACCTTTTTAGATCGTTAACTTGCTTAGGATCTTGCAACTCCCCACTGTGTGATTGTCTTTTTGGCTTGGTCTGTTTGGTTTTGTCCCAGTTCTGTTGCCTGCTGGTTCCCTCATGTTTCTCTGCTTATTCAAGCAGCAAATGCCATAGAAAGACCTCAAAAGGCAGAGTTGACTGCCTGGTGTCTGACTTAAGAATAAAAAGGTTAAAGTGAGGATAAAGGTTAACCCTGATGACTTAGCAATGGAGGCTGAGACTTTTTTTTTAAGGTGATGTACATATTTTATTTATTTTTAATATTTATTTTCCCTTTTGTTGCTCTTGTTTTTTATTGTTGTAGTAGTTATTATTGTTGTTGTTATTGATGTCATCACTGTTAGGTCAGAGAGAAATGGAGAGAGGAGGGGAAAACAGAGAGAGGGAGAGTAAGATAGACACCTGCAGACCTGCTTCACCACCTGTGAAGCGACTCCCCTGCAGGTGGGGAGCCAGGGGCTCGAACCGGGATCTTTATGCAGGTCCTTGCGCTTTGTGCCACCTGTGCTTAACCGGGCTGTGCTACAGGCTGACTCCCCATATTTTATTTTTTAAATATTTATTTATTATAAGAGGGAGAGAGAGAGAGAGAGAGAGAGAGAGAGAGAGAGAGAGAGAGAGAAAGAAAGGGAGAACCAGAGAACCAGAGTATAGCTTTGGTACATACAATGCTAGGGATTGAATTTAGGCTTCATGCTCTTAGGTCTAGTATTTTAGCCACTGTGCTACCTCCTCGGGTGCAAGGCTGAGACTGCTAAGGGTATGCATGTGTATACACACACACACGTCTGTGTCTCTCCTTTCCATTCTCCACATTCCCCAATAGAAGGATCTCTATTTTCTAGAAACCAAGACATCAAATAGCCATCAAGCAATATCCAACAGAGTTACCTCTTACTAACTGAACCTTCAGGCAAATCACCTGAAGTTTCTCCCTGTGTGAAATAGGGATGATACTATCTAATTATCAGGACTTTTGTGAGGAAGCAACTAAAACAAGATGCACACAATTGATTAAAAGTCATTATTATCTCTAGTAGGGCATTAGTACAGCTTGTTGTTTGTGTCTGTATCTACCCCATTCTGATACCTCCTTCTTTGTGTGCTACTCAGGAGATACCCTGATCTTGGTCTTTTTGGCTTTTGTGGAGTTCCTTTTTTCTTTCTATCCCTACCCTCATATATCTATTTATTGGTTTTTATGTCAATAAACCTATCTGTATACCAATTTGTTTATTCATCCATTTACCCATTATATATCCACTAAATATATATATATATATCTCCAGGGTTATCTCTGGGGCTCAGTGCTTGCACTATGAATCCACTGCTCCTGGAAGCTATTTTTTTCCCCTTTTGTTGCCCTTGTTGTTTATCATTGTTGTTATTATTGTTGTTATTGCTGTAATTGTTGGATAGGACAGAGAGAAATCGAGAGAGGAAGGGAAGACAGAGAGGAGGAGTGAAAGATAGACACCTGCAGACCTGCTTCACCGCTTGTGAAGTGACCCTCCCTGCAAGTGGGGATCTGGGGTCTCGAACTGGGATCCTTGCGCCGGTCCTTGCTCTTTGTGCCATGTGAGCTTAACCCGCTGCGCTACTACCCAACCCCCTAATGGTAACTATTTATTGAGTGTTATTACACTTAGGTTCTAGATTAACATTGCACATCTTTTTTAAAAAAGTTTTTTAAAGGGGAGTCAGGTAGTGCAGCGAGTTAAGTGCAGGTGGCACAAAGTGCAAATATTTTTTAAAAGTTTATTTATTCCCTTTTGTTGCCCTTTTTATTGTTGTAGTTATTGTTGTTATTGATGTTGTCATTGTTGTATAGGACAGATAGAAATCAAGAGAGGAGGGAAAGATGGAGAGGGGGAGAGAAAGATAGACATCTGCAGACCTACTTCACTGCCTATGAAGCGACTCCCCTACAGGTGGGGAGCCGGGACTTGAACTGGGATCCTTAAGCTGGTCCTTGCGCTTAACCTGCTGTGCTACCGCCTGACCCCCAATCTCACTTAATTCTTACAACAGTCCTGTAAGACTGATGAGGAAAATGGGCTTAGAACAGTGAAGTGGCAGAGAGAGAAGGCTCAGAGGGACTTAAACCCAGTTCTGTCTAACTCAAAAGCTATTTTTTTGAAACCTCTGTAGTACCCAGCTACCATCTGCCTAGCAACCTACCTAGCTGATGACTTAATATTCAACAAGTGCCAACTGAATGTTGACATAGGTCTGCATAGTAGAGGTGCTACACAATAATGAACAAATCAGACATATTGTCTGCCTTCAGGGAGCTTAAGGCCTAACAGGACATAGAGACACTAAACTGATGTCCTCAGAGTGATCTTAGAACTATGGGGGTACATCATCCGATGTTGGAGCTGAAGGAAGTGATATTTAAGCAAAGGCTTGAAGGGTGAGTGGGGACCAGTCAGGCAATGACTGCTGAGAATTTGTGTTCTACACAGAACACAGTATGTTGGGAAGTACAGGGGGAGAAAGCCTAAGTGAAGAATTGAAAAGAATCCATTGTGGATGCAGCAGAGGAGACAGGGACAGGGTATTGAGCTATGATCATAGAGTCCAGATCCTGTAGGACTTTTTAACTCCATTAATGATCTTGGTTATTTTATTTTCTAACACACAGTGAGAAGTCACTGAAGAGTTTTAAGCAGGGGAGTGGCATAGCTGACTTGCATTTTAATAAGATTACTTTAACTGCAAAGTAGAAAGTGGTCTAAGGGTCTGATAGGAAACTCAGGTTGTTTAGGAGGTTACTGCACTAGTTTAGGTGAGAAGCGATGGTGACTTGCTCTATTGCTGTGATGATGATGGAGATGAAGAGTGAGATGTACAGAAGGGGTGGATTAGTTGTGGGGGGTAAAGGACAGAATGGAGTCAAGGGTGACTCTAAGGCTTTTGGCTTGAACAACTGCTAATTGGAAGACCATCACTGACTTGTGTGACAGAAATAGGAGTGGCAAGCTTGGTTAGGAAGAAAGTGAGTTCCATTTTGGATATGCTTAGTTTGAGGAGTTGTCAAGAGATCCATGGGAACAATACTGAGTAGGCTTCATATTTGGGTCTGAGCTAGAATTATAGAACTGGAGACAATGGCATATAGGTAAGAACTGAAGCTTACCACTGTTCTGATCTGCCTAGAGCAATATCTTGCGTGTGGGAAATGCTTAATATGTTTACTGAATGAATAAATTAAGGGAATTATGGGTAGGTGGGATTACCTAAGTATGGGAGAGAAGAGGCTGGAACAGAACCCTGTATGACTCCTACAGGTGGAGGAAGTTTAAGTCAACAAAGACTAGGAAGGAATAGCAAGTGGAAGACAAAAACAAGTCTGAAGTCACTGAAGCTAAGAAGGGGAGAGTTTCAAGCAGGAGGGAGTGTCATTGACAGAGTCACATGCTGCTGAGAGGTCAAGAATGTAGGTATGAAGATCGTTTCATCTGACCCTTGTATTGATAGTCCCACCATCTATTCCCTCTTAATGCATCCAACATCCATCCAACCCACCTAATTACTCATCCATGCTCCTCTCTCCTTCATTCCCTTCCTCTTTCTCTTCTCCCCAGAAAGCCATGATTGGCATTTCTGCTGAGTATGGGGCAGGAAGAGTTAACAGGCTGACAGACAGCATTTTTTACTTTCAGTCAATATGAACAAGGCCCCAAGACTATGATTCCAAACATCTGGATTTCATCAATATGTGATCTGTCATCGTATATTGGCATTCCCCAGTCCCTGCGCCAGAGCAATGCGGCTGGTTTTATTAATACGTCAAATACATTATCCGTGTAATACACTTGTCTGGCTGGGGCCTCCCGCTGGGGCGGGGCGGCGGATTTGAATGTATGATGAATCAGTTTGCATTACATGTTCGTAAGTCATCATTTGTCAGGATTAATAGGCATCCCTGGTCGAGGAGGTGGGGGTGGGGTGGGGAGAGGAGAATCACATATTTAGCTCTGGTCCATAGTTATCTGCTGGTGGCCAGGGATGCCCTGTAAACAGCTGTTCACCCTCCTGTCCAGACCCCAGGGTAATGGTTGATGATCAAAGGGCAGAGGTGATATTTTTAGCAGTTTCAGATTCACCAAAAGGACTGCTTATTCTCTGCTTTGGGTTTGCCAGACAACTAGAGAAGCTATGGCAAAGGTCATTTGCACAAGCTAGCTAGATCTTATTTCTTCTTCCATGAGTCTTCCCCGAGTCCCACACTGTACTGGGCTCCTCTTCTGTGTTCCCACAGTCTGTTGTGCTGCCTCTAGTCACATAGGATTAAGTTGCTTATTATGTGTCTGTCACCCTCTTCAGGTTATAAATTTCTTGAGGGCAAGAGTTAACTATTGATAGCTCACTGTGATAACCCCAGCATAAGCCTAACCCCAACTAAGAGAATAGTAATAGCAACAGCAGAGATCAATACACATTCCTTGAATGAGTGAATAAATGATCACTGACCCTAAACCCAGCAAAGCTTGGAGACATTGTGGGTTTTTCTCCATTTCCTTGCACATATCCTGACTCTAGTCTAGTATGGTCATGTATCCTACTGTAATATGCTTTTCTTCACTTGTTCCTTTTTCTTCTGTAAAACTATACAGATCCCTTCACAGAAAATCAGATCTTCCATATGACATATATACCTAGATAATAGCACACAGGATGACACGTTCTCAGGTGTCCTTGTCATTTTTCCTTCTCCCTCCACCTTACTCAAAGCTCAGATTGGAACCACTGCTCATGACACGTGGCCTCCTGCCAGCTCCAGAGTCTTGTGAAATGAAAGTCTGGCTGGTTCCCTGAATCCTATTATGAGGGGCTCCATTTACTGTATCTAGTGGTAGAGGTAGCTTGGACTGAGCAAGATATGGCCAGTGGCAAACATCTGTGGGACAGATGATAGAGGTAGGTCAGTCTTAAACTTGAGCTGGAATCACGGGCTCTGGGCAAGACACAATAAAGCTCACCAATGCACACTGGATCTTTAGCATAGAACATGGAGCCTTGGCCCCAAGAGTCTTTGCTCCAAAAAAGTTCACCATCAACCTGTTAAGAGACTGGTAGGGTAGTCCAGGAGATGGCGCAGTGGTAAAGCTTTGGACTCTCAAGCATGAGGTCGTGAGTTTGATCCCCGGCAGCACATGTGCCATAGTGATGTCTGGTTCTTTTTCTCTCCTCCTATCTTTCTCATAAATAAATAAAATCTTAAAAAAAAAAAAGGCAACAAGGGCAACAAAAGGGAATAAATAAATAAAATAAATAAATAAAAAAAAGGGAGTCGGGCGGTAGAGCAGCAAACTAAGCAGCATGTGGCACAAAGCACAAGGACCGGCATAAAGATCCCGGTTCAAGCCCCTGGCTCCCCACCTGCAGGGGAGTCGCTTCACAGGAGGTAAAGCAGGTCTGCAGGTGTCTTTCTTTCCCCCTCTCTGTCTTCCCCTCCTCTCTCCATTTCTCTCTGTCTATCCAACAATGATGGCATCAGTAGCAACAACAATGATAACTACAATAATAAAATAACAAGGGCAACAGAAGGAAATAAATAAATAAATAAATAAATAAATAAATAAATTAATAAAAGAGACTGGTAGAACTTTGAAGGTCAGAGTTACTTTACACTGCTGACCTTGGTTGTCCTAAATATGACTGTAGTCTTTTGCTATTTTTTTTAGATACAATTTTTTAATTTATTTAAATTTTTTCCCTTTTGTTACCCTTGTTGTTTTATTGTTGTGGTTATTATTATTATTATTGTTGTTGTTATTATTGATGTCATTGTTGTTGTATAGGACAGAGAGAAATGGAGAGAGGAGGGGAAGACAGAGATGGGGAGAGAAAGAAAGACATCTATAGATCTGCTTCACCACCTGTGAAGTGACTCCCCTGCAGGTGGGGAGCCAGGGGCTGGAACCAGGATCCTTACACTGGTCCTTTGCTTTGCACCCTGGGAAGTAACCCACTGCACCACCGCTTGGCCCCCCTTCAGCTACAGTTTTATGATTTTTATCTTTTTTCCTTTTTTCCTTCCTCCCTGTCTGCCTCCTTCCCATTCTTTTCTATTTATTTATTTATTTATTTATTTATTTATTTATTTATTGCCTTCAGGGTTATTTGCTGGGGCTTGGTGTCTGCACCACAAATCCACTGTTCTTGGAGGCTATTTTTTCCCTTTTGTTGCCCTTATTGTTTTGTCGTTGTGGTTATTATTGTTGTTGTTGTTGTTGTTAGATAGGACAGAGAGAAATTGAGAGATAAGGGGAAGACAGAGGGGGGAGAGAAAGACAGACACCTATAGACCTGCTTCACTGTTGTGAGGTGACCCCTCTGCAGGTGGGGAGTCGGGGGCTTGAACCAGGATCCTTAGGCCGGTCCTTGAGCTTCATGCCATATGCACTTAACCCGCTGAGCTACTGCCTGACCTCCCCTTTCTTTCTTCCTCCCTTCCTTCCTCCCTTCCTCCTTTCCTTCCTCCCTTCCTCCCTCCCTCCCTCCCTTCCTTCCTTCCTTCCTTCCTTCTTTCCTTCCTTCCTTCTTACCAGAGCACTTCTGTTCTGACTATTGGTGGTACTGGGGATCAAATCTGGAACCTTTTGCATGCAAGTCCTATGTGGCACTTCTGTGCATTTCTCTGGCCCCAGAGCTACAACTTCACCCCATTCCTTCCTTATGTAATAACTTCCAGTGTCAGGTGCTGGGTGCAGTCAGTTGTAGGTGGGGCATGTGGGTCCATCTAGAATTCCATGTAACTAAGCTTTATAAACTGCAGGAAAGAGCCCACATCAGGATAATACCCATGTACAGACATGCACACACCCTTGAAATTGTCTGAAAACAAACTTGTGTGGGTGTCAGCACGCAGGTCTTCACACAAGTGTGGGAACTCTGCATTGAGAGAAACACATCTGAGCACCTATGCATACATTCCAGTGGAGACTGAGTACACCTGTATACTCTTCCTAGCATGCCCACATGCTTCATTCTCCCCCAACGCCTTCCTTGCCATGGAGCCAAAAATGCTAGCTAGGACTGTACTGTTAAAAGTAAATCCAAGTGTGCTTTACCCCCTGCTGACGCTGACTATGGGCTTATAAAAATGAAGTGGGAGACTCTGCAGCTGTGGGCAATAAATCCTGAGCTGCTAAGGACGGCAGGGTGACCTGCTTTCTCGGCTCATGAGTGGAACCCAGGGCACTGTGTGGCTGGATGGGCAGAGGACCAGCTGCTTGGCCTCAGGGACTGCTTGCTTGCCCAAGCCTGAGATCTCCCACAAACAGAGACACCCTAGAACCCTGGTGGATGAGTGGGGGGTGGCGAGGAGCTGGGCACAGACCAAGAGAGGGGGAGAGACAAGTAGAGAAGGGCTGGGCTGGGGAGAGCGAGCAAGGCAGCCACGTGCTGCTAAGGCTGAGGGGAGCCCTCACATCTGGAGATCAATTAGCATCAATTACTGACTTCATTTAATTGTCGTCCAAGATGAATTTGTCATTTTTAGCTGGGAATTAATGGGAGACCTTCACCTCTCCCTGGCAGCAGCCACGGAGCCAACAGCGGTCACCTCCGCCTCCTAGGAGCCCTGAATCCTGCCTGGGGCCAGGGCCATGCTGGGGCAGGCAGCTAGTGGGGCTTCTGCTCCCTGGGCAAGCTCCAACCTGTCCCACTGGAGCCCAGGGCCAAGGTGGGGGCTTCAGGTCCCATGGAGATCTCAGCAGTCCTCCACAGCCTCTGGCTCCAGCCAGAAATTAATTTGCTGGGCTGAGCATGTTTACCTTTTCCCAGCAAAGGCAAGACAGTAAACAGCGGACCCAGCGGCTGAAATTGAATTGATAACTGCATCAACGTGCCAGATAACGCCTAAAATAATACGCCGATAAGGAAATTCGATTTGATTTGCTGCTGCGCATCAGATTGGCCCCATCTGTAGCTGCCTGTAATCATTTTCAATTGCGTTGGGAAACCTTATTTGTCCTTAAATATTTCTGTCATTTTTCATTGCTGGCGACAGATCCTTGGGCAGGTGGCAGGGGTGCGTTGCCTCTGTGGGTGCGGGGCTGCAGCCCGAGGAGGAGGGGTGGCCAGGACTCTCGGGTAAGGAGCAGAGAGCGGGCAGCCGGTCGGTGACAGCTGTTCCTCCAATCAATCACACTGTCGACAGGGAGGGACGACTGGCTGGCAGAAATTGAGTTTGCCTCACAGGGGACGATTGAGCAAATTAATAGCCCATTAGCCAAGCAGTGACCTGAGAAATGAAGGTGCAGGGGTTCCTGCTCACTCAGGCCGGCTGGGGTGGGGCAGGGCAGGGGGAGGGTCCAGTAGGGGAGGGATGATGGGAGAAGGTGTGCTTGGGATGGGGAACAAGTGTGTAGGAGGTGGGGTGAGGAGTAGATGGTGCCAGAGGAGAGATGCCAAGATGGTGGAGGTGGCTTAGAGATGGGAGAGTCCTAGGAGAAAGACCAGGTAAAAGGGGGGGAGAAGTGGCCCTGCTGATGACTCTTCACCATTGTCCCATCACACCCTCTGGGACTGCACACTATGACAATGAGTTCTCTATCCTCAGCCCCTAGATACTCCCCTTAGTTTCTCTCTTTACTTTTCCCTGGACACCCAGAATCCTATAGACTTTTCCCTGGACACCCAGAATCCTATAGACTTTTCCCTGGACACCCAGAATCCTATAGACTTTTCCCTGGACACCCAGAATCCTATAGACTTTTCCCTGGACACCCAGAATCCTATAGACTTTTCCCTGGACACCCAGAATCCTATAGACTTTCCACTGCCAGCTCTTTAAAAAATATTTATTATTATTATTATTAATTTGATAGGACAGAGAGAAGTTGAGTGGAGAAGGGAAGACAGAGAGGGAGAAAGGGAGACACCTGCAGCACTGCTTCACTGCTCATAAAGCTTCCCTCCTGCAGGTGGGAACCAGGGACTTGGACCTGAGTACTTGTTCATTATTACATGTGCACTAAACTGGGCTCTATCAGCTTTTATTTTTCTTAAGTTTATTATATTTATTTTCAAAAATATTTTAATTCATTTTATTTTAATGAGAGGGATACAAAGAGAAAGATATTGATAGAGATCAGAGTCCTGCTCAGCTCTAGTGGTGTCATGGATTGAACCTGGAACCCCAGAGCCTCAGGCATGAAAATCTGTCTGCAAAACTATTAACTATCTCTTCAACCCTTAGTGCCAGCCCTTGATCCTCCCAACTCCAGCTTTCTCAGGTTGGGAGGTAGGGTCGGTATCTCCCTACTTTGAAACCCAGGTTTTTTCATGATGTGTGCTCTAAGGTTAAGTGTGTCCCTGCATTCCACATCACTGCCACATTCCCCCTTTTCCCGCACTCCACACTCACGGAGTATCTGACACTCTCCTCTACACCTCAAGTCCTATCACTGCTCTAACCCCTTAGTCCCTGTGGCATCTGTACTCTTGGGGGCCTCGAGGGCGTTGTCAATGATCTCACTTGCTCAGTGAAAGGACCGTCTCTCCCATCGCCATGCACCACCATTCTTGTTCCTTCCTTCCACCTCCCCAAGGCACCTTGCTTATGGATTCCAGCCTGGACACCAGGCTGCATCAATTCAATACCCTTTGCCAATATCCTCCACCTTTTTTCTTCCTTTGCTTTCTCCACAATTCTGCTATCTGCTTTTGTCTCAGACTCACAGCTAGACACAGCCGGGAAAAAAAAAAAAGAATCACAAGACCACGCAGATATATACCAATAAAAATTCACAGTTTCCGTTCTCAGCACTACTAAGCAATCCTTTTTCATGTCTTTGGTCAGCTCGGTCTCCCGTTTCCCACAGATGATTCAATAAGAGTTTATTATCTTGACTTCTCCATCCACCTTCTGTCCCTCTCTCTCTTACTAGGTGCTCTTACTTTTCACTCTAGTCAGAAATTTGAAGTCCTTGGGCACCAATATCCTTTCTATTTTCAGTGGAAGAGCTTCACCTCTTCTTTTTTAGCTCAATCCCTTCCCCTGGTCTTAGAATCCAATTCTTTCTTGCTTGTGTTTCTTGGAAGCACAGCCATCCCACTCCCACCCCCAGCCCTTCTCTTTCTCTGCTTATGTTTCCTTCCATCAGCATATATGCACTAGTGTTCCCTTGCCAAGACAACAATCCATTCTTCAGGGGCCAGATGGTAGTGTATCCTGTTAGGCACACAAGGACCTGGGCTCAAGAACCTGGTCCCCACTGGCATGGGGAAGCTTTCATAAAC
>NW_026647265.1:0-34348 GCF_950295315.1 Erinaceus europaeus | reverse complement strand
AATAAAAAAGGCAACAAAAGGGAAAATAAATAAATATATATTTAAAAAACTTTAAGCAAAGATATTTTTATTTATTTACTAGGAAGAGACAGAGAAATTGAGAGGAGCAGGGAAATAGGGAGAGAGAGAGAGAGAGACATTTACAGCCCTGCTTCACCACTCATAAAGCTTGCAGGTGGGAACCAGGTTCTTTTTAAAAAAAAAAAAAAAAAAGGAGAAAGGAAAGGAAAGGGGAAAGGGAAGAGAAAGGAAGGGGAGGGGAGGGGAGGGAAAACAGAACCAGGTTCTTGAACCTGGATCCTTGCACACTGTAATGTGAGGACCTAACCAGGTGCATCACCACCTGGCCCCCATAACAATGTCACTCTTTTTTTTTTTTTTTGCTTCCAGGGTTATCGCTGGGGCTCAGTGCCTGCACTATAAACCTACTGTTCCTGGAGCCATCTCTCCCCCCCCCCTTTGCTGTTATTGTTGGACAGGACAGAAATTGAGAGAAGAGGGGAAGACAAAGAAGGGGAGAAATAGACACCTGCAGACCTGCTTCACAGTTTTTGAAGCTACCACACAAACACACACACACACACACAGGTGGGGAGCAGGGGGCTTGAACCGGGATTCTTGTGCTGTTTCTTGCACTTTGCACCATGTGCACTTAATCTGGTACACTACCACCCAGCCCCCTACAATGTCACTCTTGATTCTACTCCACATAACTTGTTTCCTCATCAATAAAATCCTTTTTTAAATATTTTATTTATTTATTTATTTATTTATTTATTGTTGCCCTTGTTTTTATTGTTGTAATTATTATTGTTGTCTTTGTTGGATAGGACAGAGAGAAATGGAGAAGAGGGGAAGACAGGGTGGGGGGAGAAAGACAGACACCTGCAGACCTGCTTCACCGCGTGTGAAGCAACTCCTCTGCAGGTGGGGAGCCCACAGCTAGACCCAGGATCCTTACGCTGGTCCTTGAGCTTAGCGCCACCTGCACTTAACTTGCTGTGCCCGACTCATCTATCCCTGTGAGTTTTTTTGTAACACACCAGTATGAACTACTTAAAATAGATGAAAATGTATTTGCAAAGTATGTGTGACATATAAATGATCTGTTATCTATGCTTCCCGGAAGATGAGGGAAGATGTGTGGGTAAAGCCCAGAATTTGCAAGCTCCAAGTCTGGGATTTGACTCCTGGCACCACATATGTCAGAATCAAGTGATACTCATCTCTCTCTCTCTCTCTCTCTCAGCTCTTTTTAACTTGAATGGGGGTGGGGGGGGGGTAAAAACTCCAGTTCTGATATGGGACAAAGACTTAATCTTGATCTTTTGTTGGAATAGTCTTAAATGAAAACATGTCATTGCTAGGGTCACAATTCAGCACTAAAACATCAGATGAAAAAGGAAGATCAAGTTGCTTTATCTGATTATTATGTTGCTACCAGGTTTATCTCTGGGATTTAGTCCCTGCACAATGAATCCACTTCTCCAGGAGACCTTTTTTCTTTCTTTCTTTTTTTTTTGCCTCCAGGGTTATTGGTGGGGCTCGGTGCCTGCACCATGAACCCACTGCTCCTGGAAGCCATTTTTCCCCCTTGCTGTTTTAGCCTTGTTGTGGTTATTATTGTTGTTGTTGATGTCATTCATTGTTGGATAGGACAGAGAGAAATGGAGAGAGGAGGGGAAGACAGAGGGGGGAGAGAAAGATAGACACCTGCAGACCTGCTTCACCGCCTGTGAAGCAACTCCCCTGGAGGTGGGGAGCCAGGGCTTGAACCGGGATCCTTATGGCCATCCTTGTGATTTGTTCCATGTGCACTTAACCCGCTGTGCTACCGCCTGACCCCCACCTTTTTTCTTTTTCTCTCTTTCTTTCTCTTCCTCCTTCACTTTCCTCTTCCTCCTTTCTTTTTTGGTATTCACTGAGAGAAATTGAGACGAAATGGGGAGATAAAGAGATATACCTGCAACACAGCTTATGAAGTATTCCCCACTGAAGGTGGGGTTCTTGTTCATGTACGTTTTACTGGTTGCACCACCACTGGGTCTCCTTTGTCTAATTTTTTTAAAAGTTTTATTAATGTATATTTTACGAAGTATAAGCCACTCAGGGATAAATAACATAATGGTTATGTAAAAAAAAAGACTCTTGTGCCTGAGGCTCCAGAGTCCCATGTTCAGTCCCCCACAACACCATAAGTCAGAGCTGATGAGTGTTCTGGTAAAAAAAAAAAAAAAAAAAACCACCTATTTTTAAATATATAGTAACTTTTAGAAATTTTCAAGCATAATCATCACTGTCATTCAGTTTTGTAGCCTCCTCTTGACAATGAAAGTATCTCATGTGTTTGCAGTCAGTCTCAGCCTCCTCCCACCACTAATCCCAGGTCTGCCTAGTTAGGGCACTTTCACGATTTGAGATGACTTTACTGATCTCATGCAACACTTTTTTTTTTTACTAGACACCAGGTGTCTGCAGATTCGGCACATATAGGACAAATCTACTGCTCCCAGCAGCCATTTATTTTTATTTTTATTATTTAATAAGACAGAAGAGGGGAAGAGGAGATAGACAGATCTGCAGAACTGCTTCACTACTTGTGAAGTTTTCCCACTGCAGGAGAGGAGCAGGGTGTGAACCCATATCTTTATACATAGTGACATATATACTAAGTTGGGCATGCCACCACCGGGCCCCCAAATTAACTGTTTTTTTCTAAAGATGTATTTACTAATGAAAGAACCAGGGCATCACTGTGATAGAATTTAGGGTCTCCTGTATGCAAGGTCAGGGTTCTAATCACTGCACAACCTCTCTCTCCACTGGACCTCAAATAACTCTTAAAAGGACTAGGTCCACTGGAACCCCATCTTAGGGTTCCCCACCTAGCTACTGTTGGTTTCTCTCTAGGACCCATCATCTCATGCCGGGCTAGCTTTGTGGGTGCATCTTCCCGGGCACATGCTCTCTGGATTGGAGAGAACTCGACAGGAGCCAACCTGGGCTGCTGCTTACTCAGCGACACTGGAGAGGAACCAGGAACTCATGGCAGAGAGGAAATGCAATGCAATGCCTTTAATGATCAGAGGCAACACCTTTATATATATATGTATCTTTAACCAGAAGTGGCAAGTGGGAAAAGGAAATGGCTAGGAGAGGGAGTGGAGAAAAGAGCCCGAAGATAGAAAGTTTCCATTGCAGCTGTTGCGAAGGTTCTAACCAGTAGGATTAACCAATACCCTGCAGGCAGGGCAGGCCTCGGGCAAAATAATGATTATGTAAATAGAGTATAGTATCAGTGATGGAGCAGGGGGGCTGCCCAACAATCTCAGTCTCCTTCACATGGTGCCTTCTCCTTCCAACCTGGCCTTTCACTCTCTCCTCCCCTAAAAAATTTTTGGACCCCCCATTTCTGAGGTACCCTACCAACCCCCTTCTCTCCCAACATCCAATGAGGTCTGCTAATAAAATCTATTAGAGGCTGCTTGGAGGTGGTGGAACAGATAAAGCACTGGACTCTCAAACATGAGGTCCTGAGTTTGACATTCCCCCCCATCATGTATGCCTGAGGGAGACTCTGCTTCTCTCTTATTAAATCTTTGGGGTGGGGAGGTCATGCTGGGGCTGGCGAGACAGCATCGTGGTTCTGCAAAGAAACTTTCCTGCGAGGTGTGTGTGTGGGGGGTACACCAGGTTAAGCCACATAGTCCTAAACTCAAGGACCCAGTTCGAGCCCCCAATCCTCGCTTCACAAGCCGTGAAGCAGGCCTGCAGGTGTGTCTCTCCCTCTCTGTATCATCCTCTCAATTTCTCTGTCCTATCCAATAAAATGGAAAAACAAAAACGGGCCACCAGGGACAGTGGATTCATAGTGCAGACACCAAGCCCCAACAATAGCCCTAGAGGCAAAGAAAGAAAGAAAGAATGGAAGAAAGAAAGGGAAACTTTCCTGCCTGAGGCTCTGGTGTTCCAGGTTCAGTCCCTACCACCACGAGAAACCAGAACAGTGCAGTGGTCTGGTTGGTGTCAGTATCTTTCCTTCTCTCATTAAAATAAAGCTAAGTAACTTACTAAATGACTATGAGCTTATGAATATGAGCTTATGTGTATCTTTATCAGGGCCCCAAGTGATGCCCAGGTTGGATCAGGGAGGAATTCATTTGTCCATCCAGCAAAAAGTTAGCTCCTCTTAAGTGGAGTTTATTATTTAAACGATGGAAAAGCAGTGAATGTGCGCTTCTGTGTGGAGGATGATCCCGTTATCAGGATGATATGAATGAGAGGGATCCACAAAACTGGTGCCTCGTGCGCCTGCGCATTGTCGCAAGAAGCTAGTAACTGCAGCCTCCTGCTGGTGTCCGGTCGGCTCTGCTCTCGGGTTAGCGCCGTTTATGGGCCAAGCATCCGCTCGGGACACCCAGAGAACTCAAGCCTGGTAGGTAGCCCCTCACCGCACACCCATCCCACCCCCCATTTCCTACTCAGGGTTGGCGAGAACAAGAGTGTAACAGACCGCGAGCAAAGGCGCTACTAGCGGTCGCGGGTCCCCGACCAGACCCAACCCTAGGGTTTTTATACTCGATCGTGTCTTGTAGGTCGGAGATGGGGCTAGCCCCGCCCTTTGTAGCCCCGCCCACATCCACGTACAAAATCTCTACGTGTCTCAAGTCTCAAGGCGGAAGTTACACCCTATTCTCGCGAGATAGGCGCTGCCGTGAACGGATATAAAGCGCATTCAGGGAAGGGGGCGGGCAGACGGCATTGGAAGGCGCCGGAAGTGGTCGTGTTTGGAGCTGTGCGAGAAGCTGAGCGAGCCCACTTGGTGGGAGCTGCGCGCGGCTTTCAGAAGCGCTTGTAACTCCTTTCCGAGAAACTGGCAAAGTTTCTAGGCATCGGACAACATGGATTTCAGGGAAATCTTGCTGCTAGCTTCCAAGGGACAAGGTGTCAACAATGTACCGGTGAGTATCGCTGGAGTGCGACTGGCTGGGACCTCAGAGTTAAGTTTGGAGAGTGTGACTACTGAACTTCAGGCATCCTCTAGGAAAGGAAGGACTGGCCGCCCTGTTTGCTCTCGGGTTCGTGGTCCTGGGAACTTGGGGTGTAAAGTGGGTTGGGATGCGAGGCCAGAATCCCCCGGCGAACCGACTGAATTACGGCTACTGCATGAACTTTTCGATTTGGGTGTTTTCAGGGTTGTGTGGAAGCTTGTGAATGGAGGGAGCCGTGAATCGAGTGCTCATAACTTTATCCCACATGTTGGGAAGGAAGCTTGGTTGTTGGGGTGTTCCGGGGGGGGTGGGGGGGGTCTAGTGACTAGGCCTAAGACGGTCTTTCGGCTGACTTGTTGGCATCTTCGGGTCAGATCATTAGTGATTTCTCAAACAAGTTCTCTCACTTGCGACCCCACTTAGTCAGCCAACGATTAAACAGTCAATCACATCCCGAGGGGAATGTGGAGAGAGAGAGAGAACACCATCTTTTGTACTGGGAAAGAGATGTGCTTATATCACAAAATCTTTGGCGAACAGAATGAGTGAGCTGATTTTCAGCTTCCGTTTACATATCGCCTTACAGATTTGCCTTTGTTTAAAATCTAGGGTTTGGTTGTTCAGCAGTTTGCTCATTCGCTAATATTTGCAGACCAAAAAGCAGGCCGTTTGAAGTCTTTACTACTGAAGCGATAGAGAGAGTGCCTGGTTTTGTGGCTTTGTGGCTGTTTTGCATAATCTAATCATTTCTGGATCCTCAGATGTGACCCACACCACAGCTGTAAAACGATAAATTGTGTTGTGATACCTGCGGTTTGAGCAGTGAGGTGTAGAACTCCACACAGCTCTCGGTTAAAATCGGTTCAACGATTGATAGGATGTACAGAAAGCTCTTACTGTGTGCTCTGCACTTATTTCATTTTTGCTTTTAGTTTTTTTATTAGCTTTATTTGTTAAGAGATAGAAAGACAGATACCTGCAGACCTGCTTCACCAATCGAAAAGCTTTCCTCCTTGCAGGTGGGGACCAGGGACTTGAATCTGCGACTTTGTGCATTGTAACATGTGCGCTCAACCAGGTGCACCACCACCCGGCCCCAGCACTTTTGTCATTTTCGTATATTGCAGTGTTTTTAATTTTCCATGTGCTTGTTTTCTGAGACTGACCCAGTCTTTATACCTTTTTGACGATAGTGATCTGGAGATAGTAAGATAACTGATAAAACCAATCTTCAACAGTTCTTTCTATCTCGCTTTTTCTGTCTCCCATCTCAAGTATTCAGAATAATCATTCACCTAAGCCATGAGTTATTAGTTCTGCAGGTTGAAGTTAACAGACTGATAACTTCAAAACCTTGAACAACAGAATTTATTTTCTGCATCTGTAAGTTTCCTAGGCAGGTCAATATTGCATATGGTGGCCATTCATTTTTACATAATAAGCCCATGTTTTACTCTTGATCTTCTTTAATTTCAGCGATGATCAAAGATAGTACTAGCTTTAATGCTCAGAAATATTCTGTGAGAATCAAAAACAAGCCAGTCATTTTAATTCTAAAGACCAATAACTGAGGAGAAAAGCGGGTATTACTAGAGCAGAAATTTTCAAAATATGTGTATTTTGGCACCCAGATTTCTAGACCCAGTTATGACTTTTTTTGTTGGTTTATTTCCCATTCTGAGTACACTGCACAGTTCTAGTTTATGTGGTGTGGGGGGTGGTTAGCCTGGGGCCTCCTGGGGCCGCAAACCTGTTGCACTGCAGATGGTGCTATCTCCCCAGCCCAGTTTACTAAGTCTTAATGGATTTGTTTCTTAGATAAGAACGTCCATGGTTTGACTGTCACGTGAACTGTCTTACTCCCCATTTTCATCTCTCAGGACCCTCACATAGGAAATAAGCCTCATTTTCCCTGTAGTTGGAAAATTAACCTGTATTCCCTACCCCTTCCCTTTATTGTTTAATATTGGGGGAAAGCAGCTTCTACCACTGCAGAAGACATTTGTTAAGAGCATAAACTGTCCTTCTTTTGGCCAGAGAGTAAAACTTTCCTTTTTAAAAAATTATTTTCTGGGCTCAGGAGACAACACAATAGTTATGCAGAAAGCTTTTCATGCCTGAGACACAAAAGGTCCATGATTCAGTCCCCTCCACCACCATAAATGAGAGCTGAGCAGTGTTGTGGTAAAAATGAAAGAAAGAAAGAAAGAAAGAAAGAAAGAAAGAAAGAAAGAAAGAAAGAGTCTTTTGTTTGGGGTTTTTTATGTATTGCCTCATGGAACCCTTGTAGTATTGGTAATAGGTAGTTTCTGGGACTATTGGTAACAGTTACAGATTATGTATTTTGTCTCTCCATGTATCCTGTTGATTGGAATAACGGGTGGTAGTAAGAACAGACAAATTGGTGAAGCCATTCAAAAATCTTAACAGCTGAGTATGAAAGCATGCCTTTCCTCCCCACCACCCTAAAGACTAGTAAGCCTGGGAGTTTTAGTTAGCAGCAATATACATTCTCTTTCAACATAAAGAAAATGGTTAAGAGAAATGCTTAAGCAGTAGAGCGAGCCTGGTTACATTTTATTTTCATTTGTGAGAGAGACCACAGCACCAGAGCTTTATTCAGTGCTGTGGGAGGTGGGCTCCAGCCTGAGTCTATACCTACAGCAAAGAAGTGCACTGTCTCCCTAGCTAAATTTAATAAGATTTTGCTCTAATTTGTTTCAGCTGATTATTCTAAATGATTTTTCTCAGCTTAAAGTAAGGTTTTTTTGAGCATGCTTTTAAGGCACGGGAAAATTACTTCCTTCAGAATCTTTCATCTTTTTAAGTGGACTGAGGAAAGAGACATTCTTAGAAAATAATGTGTTTAACAGACTAAATACCTGTAAGACATAGAATATGAATGTATCACTTTATGGTCATAAGCCAAATATTTAATATATATTGATATTTTGCCATATTTAAAAATATATAAATATAGCTGAAGAATATCCCAACCCCATTAACTTTTTTTAAAAACTTTTTTGTTTATTTTCCCCTTTGTTGCCCTTGTTTTATTGTTGTAATTATTATTGTTGTGGTTATTGATGTCGTTGTTGTTGGATAGGACAGAGAGAAATAGAGAGAGGAGGGGTAGACAGGGGGAAAAAAAGACATAGACACCTGCAGACCTGCTTCACCACCTGTGGAGCGACTCCCCTGTAGGTGGGGAACTGGGGGCTTTAACCGGTATCCTTACAGCAGTCCTTGTGTTTCATGCCACGTGTGCTTAACCCGCTGCACTATGGCCTGACTTCCCCATTTCCTTTCTAAAAACTGAACCGTAACACACATTGTGAGGTGTGATCTATTTCAAGACATGTATGCTTGTCAAGAAGCAGAAGAGATATTTACCTGACTTGAGAGGCAATGAATGCTTGTCTAATGGAACATCTTTCTTTTCTGTTGTTTTCTTTTTATGAGATATAACAATCTTTATAATATTTTAGTTAAAACAAAGGGAGGGTTGCATCATGCCTAGAAATATTAAGCACACTACATTTCCCAGTGGAAAACTAAATCCAGAGCAATAGCTGATCAAGGTGATGTAAGTAGACACTGCTGTGAGCTCTAGCTACATTTCTTTTTCTCTTTTTTTTTTTTTAACCAGAGCACTGATCAGCTCTGGCTTATGGTGGTGCAGGGGATTGAACCTGGGACTTCGAAGCCTCAGGCATGACCTCTGCCCTCTAGTTACATTTAAAGAAAAAGAATATTTAAGTTTTTTCTTTTTCTCCCTGAATTTCTCTTGCAAAAGCAAAGTAGCTTTTCTTGGTTTGGCAGAATTATAGAGCTTACAATATGAATTGTATGTTTCAGGTGCTAGTTATAATTACTGACTTTGTAGTGTGTGAGGCAAGTTATGTTGTCTTTCTCACAATCATGCTGAAGTTACCTCAGAAAAGGTACTGTGGTGTGACTCTCACACCAAAAAGTTATAAAAGGGAATTTTTTTCTGCTTTTGTTTTTTTTTTTAAGATTATATTTATTCATGCGAAATGGTAGGAGAGAGAGAGAAAGAACCAGACATCACTCTGGTACGTGTTCTGCTGGGGATTGAACTCGGGACCTCATACATGACAGTCCAAAGCCTTATCCTCTGCACCACCTCCCAGACCACTAAAAGGGAAATTTGCACGTGATATTGGACATAAAGACTTGTAAGACTATATAATCTTTGAGGATAAGAATGAAAATACTAGGAGGTGGGCAGTAGCACAGTGGGTTAAGTGCACCTGGCACGAAGCTCAAGGACCGGCTCAGGATCCCGGTTCAATTTCCCGGCTCCCCACCTGCAGAGGGGAGTCGCTTCACAGGCGGTGAAGCAGACCTGCAGGTGTTTATCTTTCTCTCCCCCTCTCTGTCTTTCCCTCTTCTCTCCATTTCTGTGTTCTATCCAACAACGACAGCAACAACAATAATAATAAAAACAACAACGACGATAAACAAGCACAACAAAAAAGGGAAGAAGAAAAAAAAGCCTCCAGGAGCAATGGATTTATAGTGCCAGCACCGAGCCCCAGCAATAGCCCTGGAGGCAGAAAAAAAAGTAAATACTAAAAATAAAACCGGAAAGCCGGGAGACTTTTTTAAGATTTACGTATTTATTACACACACACATCAGAACACTGCTCAGCTGGAAGACTTTTTTTTAAATATATATTTTTTATATTTATTTATGTATTTATTTTCCCTTTTGTTGCCCTGTTTTTTATTGTTGTAGTTATTATTGCTGTTGTTGTCATCGTTGTTGGATAGGACAGAGAGAAGTGGAGAGAGGAGGGGAAGAAAGAGAGGGGGAGAGAAAGACAAGACACCTGCAGACCTGCTTCACCGCCTGTGAAGTGACTCCCCTGCAGGTGGGGAGCCAGGGGCTCGAACCGGGAGGTTACACCAGTCCTTGCGCTTTGCACCATATGCACTTAACCCACTGCGCTACCACCCAACTCCTGGGAGACTTTAAGATTTATTTATTACACACACACACCCCAGAACACTGCTCAGCTCAGGTGTATGGTGGTGTGGGTATTGAACCTGGGACCTTTCATGCCTCAAGCATGAAAATCTTCTTGCATAACCATTATACTATCTTCCTAGTCCAGTATTTCCTTTTAAAATAAAATGTGGTCCAAAAAGTTTCTGCAAGTAGTCACAATCTAGAAGCAGTTTTAACTGGACTGTTCCCTTCTCTTGGATCTGGAGAATTACACTTCCAGTGCCTTGAATCAGATTTAGAATCAATGAGCATGTGTTATGGACTGCTGCTGGTATTCAGTGCGACTATCTGGTGCACGTGAAAATGCAGCTAGTTCTGCCTCACAGAGTTGAATGTAGCAGGAGACATTGCTCAGCTGGTACAGCATGGCACCTGCATGCTTGAGGCTTTCAGTTCCTTTACTGGAAGGAGTTTGGTTTTTATTTTGCCACCAGGGTTATCGCTGAGGTGGGGAGCAGGGTTCAAACCTGGGTCCTTGCACATGGTAATATGTGTGCTCAACCGGGCTCTACTCTGGCCCCATAGAAGTTTCTATTTTTATTCTTTACACATGGTTTTCTATTTTGCTCCCTTTTGTAGGCAGGTAGATTGTCTTATAAAATACTCCACTACAACAAACCTTTTGATATTGTGAAAGGTCTGTCCATGCCTATGGAGATCTTAGTGATAAATAGCCAAGTTGGGAAAATTCAGTGTTACAGACCCAAGAGAAATGAAAACATACGTTCACAGAACTTGCGGGGTCTGGGAGGTGGCACAGTGGTGGGCACTGGATTCTCAACCATGAGGTCCCAAGTTCAATCCCTGGCAACACATGTACCAGAGTGATGTCTGGTTCTTTCTCTCCTCCTACTTTTCTCATGAATAAATAAATTCTTTAAAAAATAAAAAAAATATGTTCACAGAACTTGTTCACAAATGCTCATAGAGCATTGTTCATAATGGCCCTAGAATAGATGGGGCAGAGAGAATTTAGAGTTCAAGACTTGCATGCGTGAGGCCCCAGAGACCCAAGCTTAATCCCCAGCCCAAGCATATGCCATAGCTTTCTCATGGAAATAAGTAAACCTTTTTAAAGGTAGAAGAAGTATTCAACGATAAACCAGAAATTAAGTATTAGTAAGTTGCATCATGAATTGTGGAAAACATGTTAAGTGTGAGGATTCTCCAGAGAAACAGAACCAGTAGGATTTATTTTAGGGATGGGGGTGAGGGGAGATGCAGTTGACAAGTCTGAGATTTGAAAGGCAGGCTGGAAACTCGGATGGGAAATGTGCAATAGTTTTGTGATAGGACTCCTCCGAGAAACCTGCTTCTTGAAGAGCTGCTCTTCAGGCCTCCAATTAGTGAGTCCTGCCTACATTATGAGGGGTAATCTGCTTTGCCTCAAGTCAGCTGACTGTAAATGGTTGCCACAACTGCAAAATACCTTCACTGCAACAGCTGGTTAGCGTTTACTTGAATAACTGGGTACATAGCCTAGCCAGGTTTACATCTAAAAATGACCATTGAGCCATATATTCTATGAGTTCATTTATTTTCAGTTTTAATAATGTGAGACATACACTTTTTTTTCTACCAGAGCACTGTACAACTGGTTTATGGTGGTGAGGGGATTGAACCTGGGACTTCAGAGCCTCGGGCATGGAAAGTATTTTTGTATAGCCATCATGCTATTAAAAAAAAAAAAAAACTGAACCCCACCAATGTGTCCTGGAGCTCAGCTTCCCCAGAGACACACCCTAATAGGGAAAGAGAGAGGCAGACTGGGAGCATGGACCGACCAGTCAACGCCCATGTTCAGCGGGGAAGCAATTACAGAAGCCAGACCTTCTACCTTCTGCAACCCTCAATGACCCTGGGTCCATGCTCCCAGAGGGATAGAGAATGGGAAAGCTATCGGGGGAGGGGGTGGGATATGGAGATTGGGTGGTGGGAATTGTGTGGAGCTGTACCCCTCCTACCCTATGGTTTTGTTAATTAATCCTTTCTTAAATTAAAAAAAAAATTAAAAAAACAGTAAAATTACATTATGATTATTTTTTAAATTTACAAATCTGTAATGTGTGTTTTTTTTTTTGTCTCCAGAGTTATTACTGGGGCTTGATACAGGAGCCCTTCCCCCCCCCCCCCCCATTTTATTGGATAGAACAGAAATTTAGAGAGGAGCTGGAGGGGGAGGGAGGGAGGGAGAGACTTGCAGACCTATTTAACCACTTGTGAAGCAAACCCTCCCCTCCACCCTCACCCCCACCCCGCAGATAGAGGTGGGGGCCCTTAAACTAGGATCCTTGTGCTTAACCCGGTGCACCACCGCCCAGCCCCCTCTCTCTCCCTATCTCCCACTCCCCTGTTATATTTCTCTCCGTCCTGTTAAATAAAAAATAGAAAGGAAAAAAAAAATGGCCACTTCAAATGGTCGATTCAAAGTGCTGGCACCTAGCCCCAGCAATTAGCAAGGGAGGGAGGGGAAAGGAAGGAAGAGCATCCTATGCAAAGGCCTGCCATTTGTGAGCCAGGACACTTCTCTGTCTTTAGTTAAGTAATTCTTTCTCCTTAGTTTAGTCTTCCTTTCCCTCACCTTTTCTCCATTAATATCGGGCCTCAATCCACAATGGAAAAAATCCACAACTTAATTTACAAAAATGTGGATTTACTGAAAGCTTTCCAGACATAACTACGGTAGCTAGGGAAGGGAGGGTGACTGGATGCTCCTTGCCGGACTCTCCATCAGGGATGTTTCAGAGCTCAGCATTGCTACCACACAGGCTTTTCAGGTTAGATTAGGGTCTGCTCCCTTCAGCAGCTGCTTTGTTGGTTGATTTAGCTGGAAACTTCCAACCTGTTTGAAGGTGCTTATAGTTGGCTGCTGTGTTGTAAGCACTTTACTGCAGGAATTTCTAGCACATTTTGCAGATCACTTACTTGATTCCTGAGTGGCTTGGTTAGTTCACAGAGGTGTTTCACTTTCCCTCCCCTGCCCCTTCCCCTTTTTCCTGCCTTCCTTCCTTCCTGCCTGCCTTCCTGCCTGCCTGCCTTCCTTCTTCTAGCACAGTAACAGGTTCAGTGAACAAGAATGTTATCTAAGGAGATGAAAGAGGATGGGCACTTGAAACTTTTCATGTCCTTGTGCGTAAATTTAACGTAAATTCACCCTGGAGATGACTCACCTGTTCTGAGTTGTTTGTTTTGACATATTTCTCTAATGGTGCTGATAAAATGGAAACTTTTCCTAGCCCTAATTCAAATAACATTATTGTAGTTTTAGTCACCTCCAGCCAGAAATGGATGTATGAAAAGCAAAGCCCAGAAAAATGCCATCTGCCTCCGGATACTTTAACCATTTTGGGGGGTGATCTGGAAACCTGTCAGAGTTTACAAGGCGAGTTAATATTTAACGAACACAAAAGCTACAGCTAGAGATTAGAGATAAATGACTCCTTGCTACATAGATTTTTTTTTCCTTTTTTTCTTTTGTTAGATATTTGTTTATGAAAGTAAGATAAATGGAGAGAGATATTTGTTGATGAAAGTAAGATAAATGGAGAGAAATGGCCAGAACCTCACTCTGGCATGCATCACGTTGGAGGTGAGCTCCAGCTTTTACCCACTGTGCCACCCCACCTCCTGGAATACTGCAAAGATTTTTCTTTTCTTTGTCATAAGGGCTTTGTGCATATGTGATTTCACATCTTCTGTTGAAACCCCCCCCCCCCATAGAGGTTGAGAGAGACAGGGAGATGTTAGCACTGCTTCACCATTTGGGAAGCCTCCCTCATGCAGGTGCTCCCATGTTGGGGCAGAAGGCTTGAACTTCTGTACTTGAGCCTGGTGTTGGCGCTTTACCAGATGAGCTATCTTGAGGCCCCTGTATAGATTTTTTTTTTCTTATATATGTTCAAAGTATAATCTAAATTTCTATATTATAAGCAAAATTACTTCTGAGACTTTACTAGAAAATCAAGAGTATAGAGTACTTGGGGAAGAAAACAACTGTGACCAGTTTTGTTTTGGTTTTTTTTGCTTGAAAAGTTGAACTTTGAGGAAGCCTTTTTTATCAGAATTTTATGACAGTGATTTTTTTTTAAGTCCTCCTGTTCGTGTATGCATTACTGGGATGTTACAAAGAAATTCTCCCTAAATGTGGTCATGCTTAAATATTTATCCTGCAATTTTATAGCTAAGGCTTACTGTGGGTTACATGATTGATTGGTCAGTCATTCCGAGTAGGTTTTTCAGTCAACATTTAAACATTATTATTGCTTGGCACAGTGGCTTCACAGCCTACAGCAATGTATTTTTAAAGTTGAAGGGGGACGGCAGCTGGTAAATAGCATAATAGTTATACAGATAGATATAGAACCCTGAGGTCCCGGGTTCAGTCCTCTGCACCACCATAATCCAGAGCTGAGCAATACTCTGGAAAGAGAAGGAATGACGGAAGGAAGGAAGGAGAAAAAAAAAAATTCCCATAGGAGAAAGGTAAAAATACCACAGTGCAGAAGCTCCCTCCAGCATGGTGAGAGCTGGGCTTGTACTTGGATCATGCACATCACAGAGCAGTCACACAACAGTTGATTGTGCCAACCTACTCATAATTTTTACAATTCTGTTTATATTTTCAGAAAAGGTACAGTTTGGCAGTGGGACCTCCCAAGAAAGATCCTAAAGTTAAGGGTGTCAAGTCAGCAGCGGTCCAAGCTTTTCTCAGGAGAAAAGAAGAAGAACTCAGAAAAAAAGGTTAGTATCTGAAGCTTTATTCTATTTGTGAGAGAGCAGAGACCACTCTGTTCTGGCATGTGCTGGGGTTGTGCAAATCCTATTCTGTGCTTGATGCACCACCTTCTTGACTATCCTCATTTTAAAGTCTTTTGCTTTTATAAAGCTAAGTTGTACATAACCAATGGATGTTTATAATTCTACAAAAACCTAAGGAATTTGTTATGTGTGATTCACCTTACTATATGTATAGCATTCCAGATGTTCTTATGTTGGTTGGTTATCTTTTAACTCTCAAGTTTTCTTTGGCTGTTTTAAATAGTAGCTATACCTCCCAGTCAGCCATAGTAGGTGTCAAACAAGAATTCCATTCTTTGGGGGCAGGGGTAGATAGCATAATGGTTATGCAAAGAGACTCTCAAGCCTGAGGCTGTGAAGTCTGATGTCTCAGGTTCAATCCCCTGCACCACCATAAACCAGAGCTGAGCAGTGCTCTAGTAAAAAAAAAAAATCCATTTTGATCTTAATTCTAAATTTTTTTGTTATACTTCTGACATAATAATTTATTAAGAATGCTATCTAAAAGGTTAAAATAGAAATGACTGCAAAGAGTAAATTTAAAACATTGTTTACTTCATATAAATAACAGGGAAACTGATTTAAGTATTCATTGATTCATAACAATAACTACTAACTCATTATTAATGGTCGCTTAACTTGGTGTATGTGGAATGAGCTGTTTCTATATTTAAAGCTGAAAACCTACCTCTCACTTGCTGAGTCATATAGAAAAGCCCATATGTGACCCACTCAACCTGTAACAGTTGATGCTTGTTCAAGTGACTTCCTCAGTAGATTCCTAGATGCCTTCCTAGATTGTTACTTGAATATTGCTTGTGTTTTAGCCACCTGCGGATTTATTTGCCACTAGGATTATTGCTGGGGCATCATGCTTGCACTATAAATCCACTGCTCCCGGTGACCGTTTTTTCTTTTTACATTACAGAAGTACATGTCCACAGGGGTTTGAATTCCCACCACTAGAGTTCTGAATCTTCAGTCTCCCCTCTGTAATCCACCACAGGTGGTAGACATGACCCAACAATCATCTCTACACCTATCTGTCCATATTTATACATAATTGTCTCCTTTTTTTTCTGATTCAATCCTCTCTTCCCCTCCAAGCCACTCGTGACATCATAACTACCTCCATATGTTCCTCTCCTTTTCCTGCTCTCTCTCTCTAGGTGTTGATCAAGCTGGAGTTCAGAGCTCTTTTATCTTTATCCTATCACTTCTCTCCCACTGGAGGGTATGGATCAAGGTTGTTTTGGGGGAGGCAAACATTTTTTCTGCTATCTTGAGACGTTGAAATGTTTGTTTATTTTTAATTTGTCCCTTGTAGCTTTAGAGGAGCAACGGAGAAAAGAAGAACTGGTGAAAAAGCGAATTGAATTAAAACATGACAAGAAAGCAAGAGCCATGGCAAAGAGGACAAAGGATAATTTTCATGGTTACAATGGGATTCCTGTTGAAGAGAAGTCAAAGAAGAAGCATGCAATGGAGAGCCACACTAGCCATGGAACAGACCAAGATTATGAAATGGAAGATGAAGATGAATTTGTGGAATACAATCAGGCAGGGTCAGAGCACGAATATGAGGAGGAGCAAGAAGCTCCCAAAGTTGAAAGCAAACCAAAGGTTCCCCTTAGAAGTGCCCCACCAGTAATGAACTTCACTGACTTACTCAGGTTGGCTGAGAAAAAGCAGTATGAGCCAGTGGAGATCAAGGTGGTGAAGAAGACGGAAGAGCGACCTCTGACTGCGGAAGAACTTAGGGAGCGAGAATTTTTAGAACGAAAGCATAGGAAAAGAGTATCTGAAACAGATACAAGACTACCTCTAACTAAAAAGACACCTTTTCAGAAAGAAAGTGTAGGCACAAAAGTTGGCAAAAGTTCTGGGGACAAGTATCCTCCTTCTAAGGGTACTCCCCTACTTCCTCATGCTGAGAGGAAATCCAGACCCAGTATAGCCAATGAGAAACACTTGGGTTTGTCTTCATCCAAACCCAAGCCAAGTGAGAGAACCAAAACAGGATCTGCCAATTGCTCCCAACCCTCACTGCGTGAGAGCAATGACAGACCCATTTTCAACGGTACTGGAAAACCACATTCTAGCACTTACTCGAGTACCCCAAAGACTTCTGCTAAAGGTGTTCCAAAATCTGTGACTGAGCAGAAAGCCAGTAAGTCTCCCCATTCTAACCAGTCCAGGCCTGGGCCAGTGGGCGCTTCACCCAGTAAAGCTAAGAGTCCAGGTATCAGGCAGCCAGGGAGCAGTTCTGACTCAGCTCCAGGACGACTGAACACAGCAGCCAGTTGGCCTACAGTTAACTCTAGCTCTGGACCTAAGCACCAAAGCAGCAGCTCTCGCTCAGGACCTGAGAAAACAGCCAGTGGGACCAAGAGGCCTTCTGGTGATTTGAATCCATCTGGACGGACAGTCTGTGGTTCAAGTGGCCTTGAACGACCTGCAAGCAGCTCAAATGGCCCTGTACGACCCATCGGTGGCCTGGGAGGTTCTGGGAAGCCTGCAAGCAGCATTGGTGGCCCTGGGAGGCCTGCGAGCAGCTCTGGTGGCCCTGGGAGGCCTGCGAGCAGCTCTCGTGGCCCAGGGAGGCCTGTGAGCAGCCCCCACAACATTAGACGACCAGTGGGTATCTCAGGTCCTCCTGGCCGACCTGTCAATGGCACAGTTACAGCTGGACGGACTGTCAGTGTTTCAGGCCCTGGAAGACCAGTAAGCAGCTCTGGACCTGGGCGAGCACTTAGTAACTCAGGTCCACTCCTGAAGCCCAAGTGCACTGTTGTCTCAGAAACTATTTCTTCTAAGAATATAATTAGCCAGCCCATCAATGGACAGATGAATGGAATGAGACCATCTTTGACTGGCTATAGATCAGCCCCAGGTAAAATTACCCTGTTATCCTTATTTGTCACTAGGAAATTAGAAATAGTTTGCATGATAGAACCAGAGACCTTATGAACTTTATATGGCCCCTACATTTTTTAAATTTAACATCATGTAGTTAATTGAGCTTTTTATCTGTTTTACTTGCCCTCCCACCTCAACTCCACACACACTTCCCCTCGTAATCACCATTCTGTTACTCGAATTTGAGGGCTTTTGTTGCCAGGGAGGCAGTGCATTAGCTAGAGAACTGAGGTGTTCTGGGTTCAATCCCTAGCATCCCATATATGAACATACAGTTCTGGTTCTTTCTTCCCTTCTCTGTCTCAGTAATCTTTTTTTAAATGTATATGAGGCTTTTTACTCATTTTCTACATGAATATGAAATCATATAATACAGTATTTGCCCCCCTCTCCCCTCCTTCCTAAAGCACTGCATAGATCGAACCTAGGAATGCTTAGCTTCAGACATCAGAGTCAGCATACAAACACTTCTGCTATCTCTCTGGACAGTATTTGTCATTCCTCTTCCCACTTAACATAATCCCCCTTAAGGTCCAAATGGTATGGCCTAGTTTTCTTGGGGCTCAGTGCCTGCACTACAAATCCACCACCCCTGGCACTCATTTTTTCTGTTTTTTTCCCCCTTTCTATTTTTATTTCACAGGACATACAGAAATTGAGGGGAAGAGGAGGTAGAGAGGAAGAGATAGCTAGGTGCAGACCTGCTTCACTGCTTGTAAAGTGACCCCCTGGTCCTTGCACTTTGCATCATGTGCAGGTAACCTGCTGAGCTAGTGCCCTGCTCCCTAGTAATCATATATATATATTTTACATCTTTAGCCTCTCATCTGTCCCATACTACTCACTATACTCTCATGTTGGTAGAATCCTGATGTTTTTTTCTGTCTTATGCCTGAAAGTTAGTGACCCTACATAGAATTATGTAATTAGAGAACTTTTACCAGTCTTTCTGAAGAAAGGGAAACTTCTGAGATAGAAAGTGGCACTCCTGGGGGTTGGGCGGTGGCGCAGTGGGTTAAGCACACATGGCGCAAAGCACAAGGACCGCGTAAGGATCCCGGTTCGAGTCCCTGGCTCCCCACCTGCAGGGGAGTCGCTTCACAGGTAGTGAAGCAGGTCTGCAGGTGTCTATCTTTCTCTCCCTCTCTGTCTTCCCTTCCTCTCTCCATTTCTCTCTGACCTATCCAACAACGAACAACATCAACAATAGTAATGACCACAACGAGGTTATAACAAGGGCAACAAAAGGGGGGAAATGGCCTCCAGGAGTGGTGGATTCATGGTGCAGGCACCAAGCCCAGCCATAACTCTGGAGGAAAAAAAAAAGAAAATGGCATTCCTACTAGGCCCTGAGATAAATGAGAATTCTATTGCTTGTAGGTACCATGAATCACATACAGTATTAACACCATACTGTGGGCCAGCCTTCTCAGTATGGTTTTTCAGAATTCCATCTTAATGAGTTTTCCAGATTTCACATAGACTCCATCTGGTACTATTATAATTTACCAGGGAGAAAGGGAGAGAGAATTAGAGCATCATTCTAGCACTTGGGACGTCAGTGTCTCATGCCTATCCACTGCACCACTTCCTAAGCTGCCAACTTTAAAGTTTTAGTGTCCTTATAATGGCTTTTCTATTCTTAGGTCCTCAAAGATTTCCCTTCCCTAATGGTCCCAGAAGGGAACAAGGTTTTGACGACGACGATGAAGAATATGACTCTGAGATGGAAGATTTTATTGAAGAAGAAGGAGAACCTCAGGAAGACATATCTAGGCACATAAGAGAAATCTTTGGCTATGACCGAAATAAGTAAGATATTTTTTGCTACTTTGTTGAAGACATGTTGATTTGCATGGCTATTAACAGTGGTGGGGTACAGTGCCACATCTAAGTAAGATCTAGATAAATACAGTAAACAATTTTAATAATCCATACTGTAAGGGCTGGTAAATATGAATCTAAGAGGCATTGACTGGGGTAATGGCACACCCAGTTAAGCACACATAGAACTGGGCACAAGAACCCATGTAAGGATCCAGATTCAAGCTCCCATACCCCATCGACAGGGTGGATGCTTCACAAGTGGTAAGCAAGTCTGTGGGTGTCTTATCTTGCTATCTCCCCCATCTCTCTCAATTTGTCCTATTCAATAAAACAAAAAATGGCTGCCAGGAGCAGTGGATTCATAGTGCCAGCAATATCCCTAGATGCAAAAGAAAGAAGAAAAAAAGGCATTGACTACAATTCTTTTTCTCTTTCTTTTTGATTATATATCATATATGCAGACACCTGCAGCCCTGCTTCACTACTCTTGAAGCTTCCTGGGTCCTTGTGCACTGTAGTGCTTAACCAGATGTTAGTTCTTTTTTTTTTTTTTTTATGTGTGGGAGATTAAACCTGGGACTTTGGAGCCTTATACATGAGAATCTGCATAGCCACTATGCAGATTACCCCCCTCACTTTTTTAATAGAGTACTTATTTCTAGTTTTTAATGCAAACCTACTGTCTTCTTGCCCTTTCTCAGTGAAGAACTCTGGAGTGATAGTTAAGATTTACTTTTTCAGGGTACACAAGAGTTCACTTAGTGTTCCTGCTTTGTCATATACTCAACCTAGTTTCTAGCTCAGCCCTCACCACTTTGGAGGAAACTTTGGTGTATGTTTTCTTTTCCTTTTCCCCTTCTTTCTTTGTATCTGTCTGTATTTGGAAAAGTTAGTGTTGAAGTCCCAGTAATAACGAAAGAAAATTTGAATACTAAATACTCATTTTACTTTTTTTTCTTTTGGGTCATATGTACTAAGTGCATATTTCAGCTTATGTTTTCAATTTATAATGGATTATAAGGACAGACTCCCATTGTATGTCAAGGAAGATCTGTGTATTTTGCTCTCAATTTTAATATAAATTATCACGTAAAGGGGGAAGAATGAATTTATCTTCTAACCTTCCTTCCCTTCCCCACCATGCAAAGAGGAGTCCTAGATGTGTTTTAGAGATGTTGGTTTAGAACACAGAAGAATGGTTTCTTTAGGAAACAAAGTTGGTATTGTTTTGCTTCTTTTGTCTTAGACAATTTTGATTTCCTTTTGACAGATACAAAGATGAAAGTGACTATGCCTTACGTTACATGGAGAGTAGTTGGAGAGAGCAGCAGAAAGAAGAAGCAAAGAGGTAAGCATAAAAGTGTATTTGTGCAAAATATTCCTAAATACTCTTTTTAGTTTATTGCTTCCCAGAACATGCTTCACAGAACCACACGGTTCTGAATTCCAATCCTATTTACTCACTGTTGGATTCAGACAAACCCCTTATCCTTGTTAAGTGTTTCTCATTTACGTAATTTTCTTTTACTCATTGAAAGATTGTAAGGATTATGATAATGTGTACAAGTTCCCTGATGCAGTGCCTTACTGCACACATTGCACAATGCTGGAGACCTTCCCTGGTCCTGCTGCTTTTCTCTCTAACCCCCTTTCTACAGCGAACACATCTCAGTCTTGCTAATCTCTGTAAGGTCAGCTCAGGCACCTGATAGGAGACAGGAAACCCTGTTAGCACTCCTGCTTGGCTATTAGTTGGGGGGGGGGGTATAGCTGATTACTTCTCTCACAGTGTTCACTTGGTGAAATAATTGACCTCAGTCTTAAAACCACAATATTTAAGCCCTTCTTCATCCTGCCTGTTCTGTTAGCAGATAACAAAATTTCAAACTCAAGTGTTGGAATAGAATTTTATTTATTGAATAAGTGTTTCTTCATTTACAAAAGCTGTTGGAAAAGAATTCATATTTTATAACTCAAATAGGAATATTAAATGTTGGTTTGGGGTTGTATGTGAGGCCTTTTTTTCACTATAGTTTAAGTCATTGTCTCCTGATAAAAAGGACTCCTGCTAGTGTTTGCACAGTGGTCAGTGGGAAAGCCCAAAGGCATTGTGGCTTTATCAGCACATTCCATACGAGCTCCCAACTGAGATTTTTTTCTGTCTTTTTAAATAAAAGTACTGATTTTATTTAACATATCCTTCCTTTCTTTCCTCCTCCTTTTTCTTAATAGTTTACGTCTAGGTATGCAAGAGGACTTAGAGGAAATGAGGCGTGAAGAAGAAGAACTGAAACGCAGGAAGGCCAAAAAGCTGAAGAAGCATTAGTTGCTGCTTTTTACTTCTATGAAATTCTCGAAATAGTCAGCTGCAAGGAAGTTCTGCCTTCAGTCTGAAGAAGCCCTATTTTCTCATTTTCAAGTTTGTCCTTACGTACTCAAGAAGGAAGAGTGCATACTATCAACAGACTATTATTGAACATAAAGTACTAAATATTTTTCAGGGTGAAATCTGTATGTACATGATATAATGCCCAATGAATACTTTTATGAAATTAACTGCTCACAGCCTTGATCCTGAATGAGCTATGCACATTAGTGTGGGGCTACTCACCATTCATCTAATGTTATTTTTCCTTTGCGCCTTTAAAAAGGGAAGAAAGAAAAGGATTGCCTCGCATAATTCTGTTAACGTGATTAGGGCACTGCCCAGCTCCCATGTTCACCTTTGATGAGGAATTTATCCCTACCTGTGAATGTTGGCCAGCAATGAAGTGACCTGTGCTAATTTGTTTGAATTAAGAACTTGAATGCAGAGCAGGCTCTAGGATTACTGAGTGGATGTCATTTTTCTGACTGAAGTAAAAAAGAATAAATCATATTGTTTTTTCCATTGCTTATGGATTGGATGCTGAGCATTCTTACTAATTTAGGTGATTAGGGCATTAACAAAAATTTTTCCAAATTAAAATGCAAGATACTTTTAGTACAAAAGTGTTCTTCCCAAGGTTTTTGTTTTTGAGATTTACTATTATTTTAGTGTGAAATAAACACTAAAGTCACTATATTTTTATTTTTTCATTTTCATATTAAAAATAAATTTGGAAGAGTTTTAAAAATAATTGACATGTGAGGCTCCACTTGCCCCCACTTCGAATTAGATATTTTGGAATTTAAGTCACCCCCATACCTCTAGATATTGACTGCATTTTTATTCCGAATTCCTTAGAAATAATAAAAATCAAAAATTAAATCCATGTGTATCCATGTGTATCTCTTTTTGCCCAAGTTGCACTTTTATTTCAAACTATGCACTGTGAAGAGAGATTCTTTCCCCAGGTAGAGAGGTTTCCTGTTTCTGATGTTTTACTGGTCATGGAACCTTCTTCATTTTCACCTAGACATAGGAGCTTAACTTTCATGTCCAAACAATTCCAATCAGGTTGACCTTGGTTTTAGCCAGAGAGAGCAGCCAAGTCTCAAAGCAAGCAACAGATCATGAAACATGTGACAATGGTGGGAAGCATTTGTCATTGGTTCTAAATGTGATGGGTTGGTGACAGTGGGACATGAGTTTATAAAAAAGTAGGATAAACATATTAAGCCATTGGACGGAATTAGGAAGTCATAGTTGTCCTACAAAGAATTTCTCTTAACTCTTCATACCCAAAAGTTGTTTATATCTGTCCCCTTTTTATCCATCGATTTTATCCTTGAACTTTGAGCGTTACAGATTACCGTCGTTAGCCTCCCTAATGGGATGACTACACAAGTCAGCTCTTTAAAATTGACTTGTTTTGAGTTGAGTTCCAAACTTGGAAAGTGAAGAATTTAATATTAAAATTGAATCCTATATGAAAGGTTCTACATCAGTAGGAATAATATCCTAATGTTCCATATAGACTTTTTAACTATTTATACTCTAATTACAATCAATTGCTTATCATAGCTAAAGATTTCTGGTGGCTTAAAGTTTACTAGCACTTTACTCATTGCAGTTATTTGTACAAGAAAGGCACACCATTGTGCTAGATAAGAATTTCAGAACTTGGTAGGAAGAGTCAGGTTGTGTCTTTTGTATGTCTTGAATATATTTCTTCAATAATCTCGACCTTGTTTCTAAATCCTGTCTTCCATTTCTTCTGCAATTCCTGATAGCTTTTAGAAAAAGCTTACACACCTTTTGAAGAAACTGGAATAGGCTGTTATTTTGTCAAGGTTTACAAATTAAGTGCTTGCTTTTTAATGTATCCTGTCTTTTCATATTTTATTAATTCAGTGTTTGAAAATGTGCCTTTTATTGGGTAAATTTTAATTCGTGAATGTACTAATGTTATTTCATGATTGTAATAATGTTACATGGTCATGGGTCAGCATTCTCTACTAGATGATGTGAAAGCAAAGTAGTTTTTGTAAAACTCACAGCTCTGATTGCAGTCCTGCTTGCTTTTTTTTTTTTTTTTTTTTTTTTTTTTTGCTACTTACTCTCAAGGCTGTTTTCAGAACTTGTCTTTGTATTTTCTCTAAATTATAAATGCAGTTATGTCCATATGGAGGCCAGGGTACCATATGTCACAGGCAGCCTTATATGTGTGCTGAGAAGGTTCAGAGACTTAACAAAAAAAAAAAGGGTCTATGGGAACACAGATTTTTTTAAATGTAATCCCCAAGGTTTTTCTCTAAGAAATAATTACTGTTTTGTATTTTGTAACTTAAAAGCAGCTATTATTAGTACATTTCTGAGATATAGCAAGAGACCAAAACATGTTTGGAAAGAGAAATATATGAAGAGAGACTGGTTGTTTTATTTTCATTGTACAGAATATATTAGACTACTATTTATTTTGTGACTGTACGTGATGAAATATTCAGGTGTTTACTGTATGATTAAGAATGGAATATAGATTTCTTTGGAATTATTAAATCTATTAACGTCTTTTCCATAATGGACAAATCAAGTTAAAAAAGATGACATTTACATAGCTTGGCTTGTTTTCTGGTGCTGTTGACCTGCAAGAGAATCTACTTTTGCATATACAAGTTTTGAAATTTATGTATAAAAGAAATTGTAGGCATTAAAAATATTTTATTGATATTTTGTTTTGAATTTATTTATCAGAATTCATATCCATGAATTTTACCATCCAGCTAGAAATCTCAGAAGACATCAAATCTGAGATGGGTTGCTTCCTTACACATTCGCATCTGCTCAGCCTCTATGACTACATCCTCTGCCCCACCACTCAAAACTATTCTATTATTGGGTTGTCTGAAAAGGCATGCATTAAAAAATTTTTTAAAAAAAACAGAAAAATTGTTTTATCCATGTACGTAGGCACTTAGGTACTGTGTTCTTGATCTATACGTCAAGTAAACATGATGCTAGATTTATAAATCAGAATTGTAGCTTGTGGATTTTGGATCTGCTTTGCTCACCATTAAAAGGGCAATTCAGTACATACAGCCACTAGTAGTTTTGCAAACACACCAAATAGTAACAAGATAGTTATAAAGATTGATTTTACTCTTAAAAGTGTACTTCTGGGGGACAGGCAGTGGTGCTCCTGGTTAAGTGCACACATTATCATGCGTAAAGACCCGAGTTTAAGCCCCCAGTCACTACCCGTATAGAGAAAGCTTCACAGGTAGTGAAGTAGACTGCAGGTGTCTTTCTCCCTCTATCCAATAAAATACATTTTTTTAAAGGTATACTTCTAAACAATGGTGCAGTCAAACCAGCCTTCCCCAAGCAGTCACCAGTATCAGAACAGTTACATTTTACTAGATCATTCAAAGTTATTTTTACCAGAGCACTGTTCATTTCTGGCTTATGGAGATGCAGAGGAGGATTGAATCTGGGACTTTGGGACCTCAGGCATGAGGCTTTCTGTATAACCCCTGTCCATACAATGTATTTTAAAAGTGTTTCTTCCTGTTTCTCTTGAAATGCAAATGTTTTTCATTCTATAGTCCTCTGGTACTAGGAGTATCCAGATAACTCATTAATTGTAGAGATTTGAACCCTCAATCTTTAGTTTTATGTTGAGTGAGCAGTTTTTCTTACCTGTTGCCTGTATTAGCAGCACTTACTGCATAGAGAATTATCAGACAACTTATTGGCTATTTAGATAAGGACATTTGAGTTATGAAGTCAACCAAAATTTTGAATATCCCAGTCTCTGGCTCTTCCTTGGCATATGAAAGTATGGAAAATTACTGGGTTATTGCAAAATCATGATGCATTTTGCATAGACAGAAGAGCCAGGCAGTGGCACACCTAGTTGAGCACACATTACAGTGCACAAGGACCCAGGTTCAAGCCCCTAGTCCCCACCTGCAAGGGGAAAGCTTCATGAGTGGTGAAGCAGGGCTGCAGGTGTCTCTGTCTCCCTATCTTCCTGTCTCCTCTCAATTTCTCTCTGTATCCAGTAATAAATAAGTTTAAAGGAAAAAAATACCTATGACATTTCCAACAAGCCAGACTGAGGCTCCAAAATCCCAGGTTCAATCCCCTGCACCACCATAAGCCAGAGCTGAGCAGTGCTCTGGTTAAAAAAAAAAGAAAAAGGGGTCAGGCGGTAGTGTAGCGGGTTAAGCGCACGTGGCGCAAAGCACAAGGACCGGCCCCTGGCTCCCCACCTGCAGGGGAGTCGCTTTACAAGCGGTGAAGCAGGTCTGCAGGTGTCTGTCTTTCTCTCCCCCTCTCTGTCTTCCCCTCCTCTCTCCATTTCTCTGTCCTATCCAACAACAAATGACATCAACAGTCAACAACAATAACCACAAGGCTACAACAAGGGCAACAAAAGGGGAAAAAATGGCCTCCAGGAGCAGTGGATTCATGATGCAGGCACTGAACCCCAGCAATAACCCTGGAGGCAAAAGAAAAGAAAAGAAAGGTCTGAGTCTAAATTTGACACTGTAATCTGCAACTGTATGGGCTGATAATGTACTTAAGCTTTGACTTCATCTTTGCCAGTTTGCAAAATGTAATTAGTCCCCAGTTCAGAAGGGTATAAGTGCTAAAATAATGTATATTTTAGTATCTAGCACAACATATTAAAATAAGGTCCTTCCCAGCACTGTATATGCTTTGGATCCTTAATAGCTGTGAAAAGGGCATATAGAAATATTCCCAGGGCAGGGGAGATAGCATAGTGGTTATGCAAAGAGACTATCATCCCTGAGGCTCCACAAAGTGCCAGGTTCAATCCCCTACACAAGTCAGAGCTGAGCAGTGCTCTTAAAAAAAAAAAAAAAAAAATACTCCAAATAATAGGTTTAAGGTTGCCATAATCTCCAGCCTCCTTGCCTAACCACCACCACCCCTACCTTTTATTTTTAAACGCCTTGGAGCCAGTGGAATGGTATCTCTTCGCAGTTGGGAAATAGGTCATCTCTAGCCTTCATAAAACTGGGTTTTTTAGCTTTACTGCCAGTCTTAGAAACCATGAAATGGGGCCCTATCAGTCCCACCTATTCCAACTACCTCCCACCCTCCATCTCACTGTGTGAGCTAACAGAATACCAAGTCTTCATCTTAAAAAGTGCAGTCACTTTTTACATAAAATGTGACAAAATAATGTGCAATTACTTTATGCAAAACCAACAACAGGAACTGTACAGCTGGTCCATTGAGCTTCAGAGCTGCATAACTTCACCAGGATCATCTTTACTTATTTCCACTGGAGTCTAGGGGGAGGAAAACGAGTATTAGGTGGGCCTTCCCCAGTGTTTGCTAAGGTGTAGAGCTAAGGATATTGCTCTTCTTGACAAGGGCAGGCAGGGGTGTCTGTCTCACCTATTATTTCCAATTCCAGTTGTGAGAGGGACTTAGTAAGAGAGCAGACAACCAGCAGAGAAAAACAAACATCCAACTCCTGATGTCCTCTTTAACAGAGGGAAGAGATAGACATCTGCCACTGAACCATTTTACAGACCAGTGTAAATGGTTTTGAAGGCTAAAGACAGAAAACATCAAGAGAGGACAAGACTAGGTCACCCATGTCAGTCAGCTTTGACTCTGGGCCTGCGATTCTACCTTCTACCTTCTACCTTCCAGTTTATTCAATGAAACTGAAGAGTCACAGCTTTTAGGAAAATACCTGTAAAAGATGACATGAAAGACAGAACTCTCCTAACTCTGTCATAATAAGTGTGGCTACATTACAGTAACATTTTAGTAGAGGAGAAAATGTTTGGTTTGGGACCAGGAAGTGGCAACATGTAGTTGAGTGCACATGTTACTGTGGCCAAGAACCTGGGTCCAAGCATTCAGGGAGGGAAGCTTCATGAGTGGTGAAGCAGTGCTGCAGCTCTCTCCCTCTCTTCTCTTCCCCCTTAGTTTCTTTCCGACCTATCAAATACAATAAATAAGTAGAAAATATTTGCTTCTAAACATACAGAGCTGTATTTGGGAGAATACATTTCAAAGTAGTGCTAAAGAACAAAGCTGAAGGAACACTTACCCCTCCTGGGGGATACTTAAATCCCTTCCACATTGTTCCTGCAATGAGAAGCATCCATAAGACAACAATCATTGTCAAGCTTCTTGTTCAGCTGCTGTTATGCTGAGGGTGATGAGTGTTTGTGGAAGGTGTAGTGTTCTATTCCCTGAGCACTGAGAACTGGATAGTCTTCATTCCAGACCATATGGTGGATAGTCCAGCATGATTGCTCCTGGCTGTTGAGCTTTGTGGTCTAATCTGAGGCCACGAAGGCCAATTTGGGGGGCAAAGCTCAGATACCAATTGTGACATCAGTCCTTGTGATCAGTCACAGTGAGTAGCTGTGGTACAGCCAGGATGCTAAGTATGCTGGGGCTAAAGAACACTTATCAGAGGGGCCTGTTTTGTTTGTTTGTTTGTTTCCTATGTAGTTAGCTCATAAATGAGATAGGATCCTTGCTGACTCATGGCCTGTCAAAATGTACAAACTAGATTTATCTAATCAGATACAAAACCAAACAATAATAAAAAAAAAAAGTGCTACACAAACAACTCTGAATTTCAGGGAAAAATAACTAGCTATGGATGCTATGATCAGTTACTTTTTTATATTTATTTATTTATTTTCCCTTTTAATTGCCCTTGTTTTTCATTGTTATAGTAGTTATTATTATTGTTGTCATTGATGTCATCCTTGTTAGATAGGACAGAGAGAAATGGAGAGAGGAAGGGAAGACACAGAAGGGGAGAGAAAGATAGACAACTGAAGACCTGTTTCACCGCCTGTGAAGCGACTCCCCTGCAAGTGGAGAGCTGGGGGCTCCATCCAGGATCCTTAAGCCAGTCCTTGCAAAAATGTGAGGGTTTTCTCTACCATTAAAACTTTTTTGACTGTTTCATGTTTTGCTTAGCTGCTAAGTTAGCATTTACTAAACACTAATTGTCAGGTTTTGTTCTAAATGCTTCCTATGAAACCCCAAATGTAATCCTCACTAAAAAAAAAAAAAATAGTGAGATACTGAGACATCATTATACATATGAAGAAACTGAAGTTCTGAGAGATTTAAACTTTCCCAAGATCACATAGCTATGAAATTACAAAACTGGGATTTGAACTAACTTCATGCTAACTCCAGTTTCAGAATATGCCAAAAGAAGCAGCAATAATGCTGCTACAATTTATTATATTTGTGAGATTGTACCCTTGCAGCTACAACAGTTTTGTGGGCAGGGATAGATAGCATAATTATTATGCAAAGAGGCTGAGGCTCCAAAATCCCCTGCACCACCATAAACCAGAGCTGAGCAGTGCAAAATAATAATCTAGTCACAGCCCAAAAAGGGGCATAGTGGAGCAAGCATTGAGCTCTCATGGCTTGGAAGATGACAAGTGAATAAAGTGCTAAAAATTCAGGTATGAGCTTCTGCATTCGATCTCTGGTAATATATATGCCAGAGTTATGGCTCTGCCCCCCCCCCCCTTATTAAGATTAAATCTAAAAAAAAAAGGGAGTTGGGCTGTAGCACAGCGGGTTAAGCACAGGTGGCGCAAAGCACAAGGACCAGCATAAGGATCCCAGTTCGAACCCCGGCTCCCCACCTGCAGGGGAGTCGCTTCACAGGCAGTGAAGCAGGTCTGCAGGTGTCTATCTTTCTCTCCTCCTCTCTGTCTTCCCCTCCTCTCTCCATTTCTCTCTGTCCTATCCAACAACGACAACAACAACAATAATAACTACAACAATAAAACAACAAGGGCAACAAAAGGAAATAAATAAAATAAATATTTTTTAAAAAGTAGGAGGTTGAACTCTTGAGCATGAACTCCCAAGTTCTATCCCTGACATTGTACGTGCCAGAGTGACATTCTAGTTCTCTATTTCATAAATAAATATTTAAAAATTAAAAATAGGGGGCCTGCATGAGGACCCAGGTTCAAGCCCCTGTTCCCCATCTGCTGGCAGAAGCTTCATCAGTGATGAATCAGTGCTGTAGTATCTCTCTCTCCCGATCTCTACCTCCCCCTTCCCCTCTCAATTGCTCCATTCTATCAAATATAAGAAAAAGAAGGGCAGGGGTAGATAGCAGAATGGTTATGCAAAGATACTGTCATGCCTGAGGCTCCAAAGTCCCATGTTCAATCCCCCGCACCACCATAAGCCAAAGCTGAGCAGTGCTCTAGTTAAAAAAAAAAAAAAGAAGAAGAAAAGAAAAGAAAAAGAAATGTAATTAAAAGAAATGTAATAAAAAATCATGATGAGAAGATAAATAAAACTGAATAATGGTGCAGTCTTTGAAAATACCTACCAGGTACAGTTATTAAATTTGTGAACCTCCGTCTACTCCTCTTTGCATCCTAAATTACTCTTGTTCTACAAATGTAAAATATCTCCCCTTCTACAGTTGCATGTTTTCCAGGGAGTGGTAGATCCCCCCCCCCCATTTTTGTTGTTGTTGGATAGGACAGAAAGAAACTGCAAAAGGAAAGGAAGAGAAAAACACCTGCTCACCACTTGTGAAGCGACCCACCCCCCTGCAGATGGGAAGCCGGGGGCTCAAACCAGGATCCTTGAGCAGGTCCCTGTGCTTCATGCTATGTGCTCTTAACCTGGTGCACCATCGCCCAGCCCCCGAGGGTGGTATATGTTTTTAGAAGTGCTACCAAGTTCTCTGGAAATACAAGACTCCTGCCCAACAGACCTGACTACCCACTCACAGTTGCAGATCTTCATCCAAAGCCCGGCTCTTCAGTCGTGCCTTGCGCTCTTTAATAGACCACCTCTCTCTCCATTTCAGAGTTGGAGGCTAAATCAGAGAGAAATTTAAAGGCAGGGGTAACTCTACTCATTGGGCCAGTATGTAACTGCCTCTGTGTAGTGATCAAGAGGGTCAATGACTGCTCAGAAGGTCCATCAGTGACCACATTCTCTTTCCCAGCAACCCTCATCCCCTTGGCCCGAAATCCAGAAGTCAGTCTCTGTTCCCAGCAGATACCTTATAAATTCCATTCTGCAGTCTGCCTTCCAAATAGTAGAAAGGCCTGAACTATGTTTTCCATATGGGCAGAAGCCCTAGATGGGGTTAACCAAAAAGTTAGTAACATGAGAATTGATTACAAGGAGTTTATAAATAAGGATATTACTTACCATAAACTCTGGAAATGTGCCCATGTAACATGCGAGTCCAACAAAAAGCATCCAGCCAATCACAATCATGATAAAAACAATCTTAAGACACAGTTGCACAGTGAAAGATTGTTTGTTCACCAAGATCTTGGCAAAGGATTATGCTCATGAAACCTTCAGTTGGTACAGGTCTTGCATGTCAGATCCAGTCCTTGGCACCAAAGGTCCGCAACTCCCTAGAAGTTGGAATCTAGTAAGGCATTGTGACATCATTGACCCAGGCACACCAAGGTGCTCCCACCTGATGGCTTGACCATCAAACTAAGCTCCTTGTATGCATGATCACACAGCAGCAATATGTTAGGTGTTATCAACTCCATCTTCCTTATGAGAAAACAGGCTTGGAGAGTCTAAATGACCCCAGGGCCAGGTGGTGGCACACCTGGCTAAGCACACATGTTACAATGTGCAGGGACCCAGGTTTTAGCCCCTGGTCCTCATCTGCAAGGGGGAAAGATTTGCAAGTTGCGAAGCCAGGCTGCAGGTGTCTCTCTCCCTATCTCTCTTTCCCTCTTGATTTCTGGATGCACCCAGTAAATAAAGATTTTTTTAAAAGCCTCTAAATGACCTATACTAGTTTTCAAATCAGGGCCAGGGTTCAGGTACCAGCTGCCTGTTAAGAAGTTGAGCTCCTGGGCTGTGGAGACAGCTCAGCCTTTAAAAGCACCAATGCACCGAGGTCCCAGATTCAAGCCCCTGAACCACCTTCTGCCAGCACTGAGTGGTGCTCTGGCATCTCTCTCTCTCCACTTTCAAAATAAATAATGAAGAAGTTGGGCTCCTTAGACTCCAAACATTTGGGGGTGTTCTTAGTCTGTAACAGCTGTGAATGAGACAAACTGTGTTCTTGGGAAGTGAAATGTCTACTTCTATCCATGCAGCCTTTCCAATCTCCTCAATTCTCTTGTCACCATTTTATCTTTAGAAGGTGATTGATTCTTCAGCACCTTTAATCAGTTATTCTCCATTGACTCTTTTCCTGGTCTTCAAGAAACCACAGGTACTCTTTATCCTCTCATGGTTTTTACCCTTGTCCCACACTACATACTCTCAATATGCAATATCCGCATACAGCCATTTTCCCTTCCTCCCTAAAGGTAACCCCACTTTGCTGTCTTGGCCTCTTGCGATACTCTGCTGAAATTAAGACATCTTTCCTTTCCTTTCCTCTTCCCCCCCCCCCCCTTTTCTTTTTACGAGCTCTGGCTAATGGAGATGCGGGGGACTGAACCTGAGACTTCGGAGCCTCAGGAATGAGTCTCTTTGCAGAAACATTATGCTACCCCCTCCACCCACATCTTTCTAGAAACTCTTCCAGAACTGTGTGAGCTTCTTCTACCCTCTTCACAGTTTCTGCTCGACCCCTCTCGTCTTTACAGATGGCCCAAGTTTCCCTCCAGCAGCTCCTGGGGGCTCTGGGCGTAGCTGTGCCGCTGGACTGGGCGACCAGCCGGGTCGGGAGGGAGCGCGGCCGGGGAGGTCGGGGAAGTGTGGTCCTCGGCGGCCACCGTCCAGCTGCAGCGCGGAGCCACCCCCGGAGCCGCGAGGCCACCTGACTCCGCCCCTGCGAACCATGGACTTCGACTGCGAGCGCCTGCGACGGCTTCTCGGCAAGGTGCGGGCTCACCTCGGCCGCAGTCTCCCTGGGGGCTTGTCCCAGGGCTTGGAGCTGGGGAGGGCAGGCTGCAAGCTGCTCCAGGGGAGGCGCCCTTTCTCTCCAGCCGCTGCTCGAGGTCCGCACCCTCCCTCCCTGTCCGCTCAGCTCCCGACACCCTCGCATCCCTCTAAACACGCCTTTCTTCCTTCCTGAACTTTTCCTCTTCGCATGCCACCTTTCTTTTCTCTCTCCTGCTCATTCCTTGGGACGCACAGCTGTCACTCCTTGGAAGGTAGGATCATACCCTTCTCCATACTTGGTTTCAGAAATACCCATTATCACATTGCAGATTTTTTTTTTTTTTTTTTTAACCAGAGCACTGCTCAGCTCTGGATGATGGTAGTGCTGGGAATTGAACCTGAGACCCCAAAGACTCAGGCATGAGAGTCTTTTGCGTAACCATTGTGCCATCACCCAACCCTCATTTTTATATTATTATTATTGCTGTTATTATTATTAGAGACAGACAAATTGAGAGGAGTGGGAGAGATAGAAAGAGACACCTGTAGCCCTGCTTCATCACTTGTGAAACTTCCCCCCCTGCAGGTGGGGATCAGGGGCTTGAACCTGGATCCTTGCACACTGTAGTATGTGCACTCAACCAGGTTTGCCACTACCTGACCTCCTCTTTTTTTTTTTTTTAAGATTTTTTTCTTTTTATTTGTTACTGAGAAAGTAGCAGAGAGAGAAAGACAGAAAGAATCGGACATCACTCTGGTACACATGCTGCTGGGGACTGAACTCGGGGAGCTCATGCTTGAGAGTCCAATGTTTTATTCATGGCGCCACCTCCGGAACCACCGGAATAATTCCTTACTTGCAGGTCTTAAGTCCCACTGCTAACTCTTTCCTCCGCTGAGAAGTTGCTCCTGTTACATTCCCAACTTCACCTAGCAATGTGTGTGAGAGCAACCTAGGTGCTAAATAACTATAGTGACCGACAGAACTGGGTAGATAGAGGAATCAAGGAAGATAAGACTTCGTGAAGACATATTAATTTTGAAAGGTTGGGTGGAACCACTGGTCCAGAAGTGGGCATTACATTCCGGGGCATGACTGGAGCCAGTTTTCAGGCTGATTCCTCACCAGTGTATAGCCTGAGAAAACCTGGCCTATCCCATCAGTTTCCTGGTTAAGTGATTTTTTTTTTTCATGCTTTTTAAGACTTTCTCATGTGGAAACAGCAATTGAAATTGAGTATATAATTTTGATAGTTTTATCAGTCTTGTAGGCTGAGAGGAAACATCATGCTGAGGATTGCAGCCACTTTTGTTTCCTCTTCAAAGAGCATGAAATTAAAAATAACTATCAATCAAGTTTCTAAACAAGAAGAGCATGGTATATTCTTGAGAAATACACTTGTGTAAAAAGAACATCATTCTTTTGATGAAACTACAGTGAAGGAAAAAGAGAAGAGTGGTTTTGTCAAGAGTGGGAGCAGAAAAGTAAAGTTTTGTTTGGTTTTCATCCCTAATGAATAGCATATAGTCTGGCACATG